>NC_044553.1:104860080-105100080 GCF_007565055.1 Rhinopithecus roxellana
AAGAGGCCGGGCGAGGTGGCTCACGCCTGTAATCCCAGCACTTTTGGAGGCCAAGGTGGGTGGATCACCTGAGGTCAGGAGTTTGAGACCAGCCCGACCAACATAGAGAAACCCCGTCTCTACTAAAAATACAGAATTAGCTGGGCGTGGTGGCGCATGCCTGTAATCCCAGCTACTCGGGAGGCTGAGGCAAGAAAATCACTTGAACGCAGGAGGTGGAGGTTGCTGTGAGCTGAGATCGCACCATTGCACTCCAGCCTGGGCAACAAGAGCGAAACTCCATCTTAAAAAAAAACAAAACCAAGAATTTGATCATCCATTAACAAATATATATTGAATTCTACACATCATCCCAGAATTTCTGAGACTTCAGATTCTGGGCCACCAGGAATACTAGCTAGATGGCAATGCTGGGAGGAAGGTATTGGTAAGGACTGTCGGTGGACAACAGGCATCTATTCTTCCCTCTTCCTTGTTAACAGAATCCTGACTTTGAGGAGGCGATGTAATAACATAAAAGTTTACATTTCCCAGCTGCTCTTGCAGGTAGGAAAACTAAATTCTGTCCATAAACAAAAGTGTTAAGTGGGACTTCTGCAGTCTGCATAAATGGAGCTAATCAGGCTGGAAGACACACATCTCATGTTCTTCCACCATTTTTCCTTCCTACTGTCTGGGCTATAGATGTTAGAGTTGGAGTCCTAGCAGCCATCTCAGACTACAGGGCAACCTTGCAAACGGGAACCAAACATTATAGATGAAGAATAAGAATACAGTGGAATGTGTTTCTGACAACTGTGGAGTGGCCAACAAGGAATAGCTTGACTTTAGATTTCTTTTGCATAAGCAAGAAACTTCTATCTTGTTTCAGTCACAGCAAATTTGGGGTTTTCTTCATATGCAGTAAAAACTAATTCTAATTCTAATTCTAATTCTTCATATGCAGTAAAAACTAAATCTAATATGAGATTTATTCATAGTATTTCAAAACTGTGTAGACAACTTTGGTGCAGCCCCAAGAGTTCTGAGACGAATTCATGGTCCCTGCCCTCCCAGAACTCCCTGCACAGCAGGTGGACTAGGTAAGCAGGCCATTACAACACTGGCTGGTAAGGGCTGTGTTGACGGTAATGCTCCAGGGTCTGCAACAGATGGCAAGGCAAACTTCCTCTCCTCCTCTCATCTTCTTTCAAATTGTACCTAAATTCGATTAACTCCACACGTGTTCTTGGTCTGATTTTATCCCATTGCTTATAATGTATTTGATTTTAATATATTCTAGTACCTAATTTAAGCCTTGGAGTTGAAGTGAGGAAAAATGATAATGTGGACCAGATTTTATCTGGTTGGTACTTATAATTTTACAGCGAACCTGCATAGAATAATAAGCAACAGTTATAAACTTGCCAAGAATCAATTTTGCATGTGGAGCTTCATTCAACCAACAATTCTATAAACACTCTAGTGCTAGAAAATCGGCAGGATGATAAAACTACAAATGTGATCTCTGTCATTTCCTTAATGAAGCAATTACTTTGATGCTAATGTGTCACAGTTGGTTCCTTCTGTTAGGTTCGTGGTCTCACTGACTTCAGGAATGAAGCTGCAGACTTTCACAGTGAGTGTTACAGCTCTTAGAGGTGGTGCGGACCGAAGTGAGCAGCAGAAAGATTTATTGTGGACAGCGAAAGAACAAAGATCCCACAGCATGGAAGGGGACCCTAGTGAGTTGCTGCTCCTGGCTGGGTGTGGCCAGCTTTTATTCCCTCATTTGTCCCCGCCCATGTCCTGCTGATTGGTCCATTTTACAGAGTGCTGATTGGTCCATTTTACAAACCTCTAGCTAGCCACAGAGCACTGGTTGGTGCGTTTCTACAGAGCACTGATTCGTGCATTTTACAAATCTCTAGCTAGGTACAGAGCGCTGATTGGTGCGTTTTACAATCCTCTTGTAAGACAAAAGTGCTCCAAGTCCCCACTGGACCCAGGAAGTTCAGCTGGCTTCACCTTTCACTAACTTTTCTCTTCTGAAGGCACCTTAACAGTGCACTTGGCAAGCTTCTTACCTCTGGCCAATACTGTTCATAAGTATCAGAACCCTGGTGCCTGCAGATCTGCAGATCTGGGCCAAATGGAAGCACAAAAAGTAATCTATATTGAGCACTTACTACGTGCCAGGCCTATTCCATATGTTATCTTAATCTTTCCCATACCACTTCAAGAAAGGTTTTAGAATCCTCTTCACCAGTAAGAACCAGACACCAGAGAGTCTGAGCCATCTGCTTCAGTCCTACCCACCTCTTGAGGGGCAGGGTGGTGTCAAATCCAGAACATCAAACTGTTTCTCAAAAATACCTTCCCTGGTGGTATCTTCTCATCATCTCCCAGTCTTTTAACCCTGGAATATCTGTCCAGTCTAAGCAGCTTTCTACCCAGGGGTTCTATTTCCCAGGTTCCACCAGTCACAATCCTATCCCCTCTCCCAAATCTTTGTACACTTCTTTAAACCTTCCCTGCACCTCCCACCTCCCTCAAGGTGACCTCTGCTTTCTGGGAATTTCCCCGCACCAGGCTTGGCTCTTTCATTCTTATCACTTTCTATGCTTTACCTTTTGTATCCTTAAGCAACCTATTTGAATTACTGATTTTCATTGGGAGGGAGAAAAGAGAGGACGTTTATTGTGCACTCATTTTGTCTGGGAGTTTGTCTCCTTTAATCCCCCAAATAATCCGATGAAGAGTTTTTATCTGCCGCTTTACGGATGAGATTGGACACACATAGCAAGCTGAAGGAGTAGTCAGGAGGGAAAAGGGCGAGGAATCACAAACCGTTCTCCCCCTCCGAGACAAGTGCATGGTGTAGGCGTCCAGGAAACGTTCCTGAAAGAAATTATTGGATGGATGGATGAATGAATGAACATTTAAAGGCTGGCTTACAAAAGGAGTTTAGTGAGAAATAACACAGAGAGGAGAGCTGAAATACCCCGAAAAATACAGATTTCAAGTACAGGTGGGGTTTAGGGCTGCAGAAAGTCCCAAACATTCAAACAAGCCCAGAGTGAAAGAAAGGGTTTCATTAACACTCGGGCAACTTCAAGTGTGGTTCTGCAGAGTCTAAAGAGATCTACAACACTTGTGACCCGAACACAAAAGAGGCATATGTAATCTACAATGCTCCCTCCGGAAAGCTCTAGAATACCGTCGCGTTTTGTTCCCAAAGTTGGGCCGCTGGGGTGGGCAGGCGCCTGTCTCTTTAAGAATCTGGTCGAAGTCCTTTTCCTCGCCCCTCCCCGCCCCCCGTCCCCCCACGCCCCCGTCCCCCCCGCCCCCTCGGGGCCGGCGCGGCCTGGGGCCCACCCCTTTCTTCTCTGAGGCTGCACTGAAGGGTTCGGCTACCCATCCGTCACAGAGGCGATGCCTCTGATTGGCTGCTGCGCTTCGGGCCGGGAGGCGGGGCGGGAAGGCCGGAGAAACTAGTTTGTTGGTGGCGCCTCGGCTGTACCGCAGCGGGAGCATTTTGGGCTGTAGAGAGCCGGCCGACGGAGCCGCGGCGGGGCCTGCAAAGCTCTCGCGGGCGGCGAGGGGTGGTCTCTGAGGCGGCGGCGGCGGGGAGCGCCTCCGGCAGTGAGTACCCAGGCCGGGCGGGGGCGCAGTGCTCTGGCCGCTGCACCCGCGTCCCCGCTCCCTGCGTTGGGGACTCGCCACCCCGGGCCGGGCCGGGACCTAGCGCTTGGAGCCCCAACGGGGTGTGTGTCCCGGGAGGAGCCCGCGCGGCTGGGGCGGGGGCCCTGGGACAATGGTGGGGAGCGGCGGCCGGCCGGCACCCCGCGGCTCCGCGAGGGAATTCACCGAGAGCTCTGCGCTAGGGAATGAATTGTTTGGCAAATGGATGTTGCGCGCGGGAGCCGCTACTCTTTCCCCAGGGAGTGGTTGATTCATTGAGTCCGCAGACTCTCTTTTTAAAAAATTACCATTGATCCTGGACAGAGAGATTGCTTGTCTTTGAGGACGCGAGCGGCGATGCCCCGCGCCTTGGACGCTCAGGCCGGATGGCTGCCTGCCCGGCGCAGAGCGAGGACCCGGGGTTCACAAGGGGAGGGTCTGCGCGGGCCTGGCCGCCTGCCAGGGTCCCTCGTTTCGGTTTGCAGAACTGGCCAGCGGCAGAGAAAGGTCGCATTCGAAGGCACACCCACCTGTCCACCTGGGTGGCGGCCAGCCTGGCAGGTCCAGAGCAAGCCCTCCAGCCTGACTCTAATTCCCACGCTTGCCCGGGCTCCGAGACACCCCCCCGCCCCCACTCCCCCTGTCTCTTTTGTAGTTGCTTTAGAAGCTTTTTTTTGGGGGGCTTGTGCCCGGGAGATACCAGATACTTTTTTGTGTTGGTGCTCTAAGCCCCCAAAGTGCATTCCCATTGTCTTTGAACAAAGAAAAATCTCTCTAGAGGCCTGACCCCACGAACTGTGGGTGAGGGGGCGGAACCAGGCCCCTGCAGATTTAATCTGGACGCTCTTGGGTCCTGCTGGATCCCGGTGTCTTTGACCTTGGGGAAGGCGGGCTGGGCTTTGACTCTCCTCGGTAGTCAGGGCAGAGAATGCCAGGTGTCTGGACCATCTGGTTCCACTCTGTCGGCCCAATAGAGGGAGGGAGGGAAGTAAGTTAGCAGTGGCACCAGGAGAGGAGGCAGGATCCCACGGTCTGTATCCTGGAGCAGATTCCAGTGACTGTGATGGGGCCAAGACCTTTGGGACCCTGGGCCACAGTCTCCCCATTCATAGGAGGAACTGATGCTCAGTGTGCTGATCTGAGCTGTGAGGATTCCTGGCATGTTGGTGAAGGCTTGCGTGGAGATCTGGGAAACAGTAGGACACAGTCTACCCCACTTCCGGGTCCATTTGGTGTCCCAAGACCGGAGACCCTTGGGTCCCCAAGCTGTGCCTGTGAAGGTTGATGGAGTCAGCCTTTTTTCGGCCCGGCAGCTATTTCAGTTTTGAGTCATTTGTCAGGCAGTGGCTCCAGGGAGGTTGATAAAAGGGAAGTAGAAATGGAAGACACCTTCATCCTGGGGTCTTGGGCTGCAGTTGGATTTATGTGTGTGGTGCGGAGAGAAGAGCTGAAGGCAAGCTGTATGCTCCACATCGGAAGCAGGTTCTGCAGCCCGATGCCCCTTAATAGCGTTTTAAATCTGCGGGCACTCCGTGTGGGCAGAAGAGAGCAGGAAGAAAAGAGAACAATTACCCAGTGAAAAGCAAGCTTGATTCGTCCGTCTATCACTTGGGCGGGGGCAGAGGGGAAGGGTAGTATGAGTGAGAGTGTTACTTAGTGGGTGGTTTGTGACTGATTGATTAATTCATTCATTCATTCATTGTTTGAACAGACCTGAGTGGGCACCTGCTGTGTGCCAGGCCCTGGGTTAGGTGCTGAGACTCTTCCTTTAGTGAGCACCTACATAAGGGAGTGCTGGCACATGGATTAGGAACCATGACACATCGTAGTGATAGAGGTAGCCAGAGGACCGGAGGAGACACAGGTGGGCAAGGCTTCTTGGGGAGAGGATGCCTTGACTAAGATGGGAAACGCATGTCACAGCCCAGATTCCAGGTGTAGGGCAGCCACCTTTCTCCTGTCTCTCACCCACACTTCTCCCAGAGGCCAATTCATTGCCAGCCTCAAGATAGGCACAGGTTGAGGCCATGGAGAATGCAAGTGGGACGTGGTGGAAGGTTGGCTCTCTTCTGTAGTGTCTGGCTGCACAGTCAGCAGTCCAGCGCATTTGCAGGAAGCCGGATGGCTTCTGGATGCAGCCTCTCTTCTCTGGGGATCCTGGAAGAACCGACCCCCCGGTCCCAAAGACCAGCCCATTGTCTGAGCCTCTAGTCCCTCTGTACCAGCAGGCAGTGTAGGCATAGCCTGGCCAGTGTGGGCAGAGCTGGCACAAGAAAACACAGTGGCCAGACACAAATGAATTGGTTGATTGAAATGCTGGTTTTCATCTAATGTGGTAAATTTCATAATTTAATTGCCTCAGCCAGCCAAGGCTGTTGAAGCATTTTCCCCACCAGGAAACACTTAGTTGGAACAAGCTGTGGGTAGAGAGGGGAGGTGCAGGGGAGCAGGGAGGAGGGAGAACTTAAGCATCCACAGCTTTCAGTCACAGCATCCCAGCAGGACTTATCAATCAGCAGCTATCCCCAGCTGATAGACGTCAGCCCAGCCCCTACAGCAGGTTCCAACCCCTTTCCTGGACCACCTAATTGCCGTACCAGCCTAAAGGTGTCAAAAGCTGATACCTGTCATCTTCAGGGCATCATCATCCCATACTGCCTCCAAGTCCTTCTGGGGCTGGTAGGAGCTTGGGAAGGGGTGCTGTGGGATTAGGTGGGGAAGCAAAGGGGTTTAGGGATAGAAAGGGCTCCCTGTTAAGTCCTTTTAACCCAGGAGCAGTGGAAAGAACATGGGCTCTGGCACCAGACTGGTGTTCAAATGCTGTGGGTCTGTGATCAAGTTCCTTAACCTCATTGAGCTTTGTTAGCTTTTTTCAGGGATATGGTAAAGGTTAACCACCATATTATGCAGAATCCCCTAGAATGGGGTCTGGCACCAAATGGGTGTCAGTCATGCCGGGCTCCCCTTTCCCTTTTTTGTTTTTGTTCTCTGGGTGTAGAATTGAGCTTGGGTGCTTGTTGCTCTGCAGCTGACTTGTAGCCCTCCCCTGAGCCCCCAGTCACCTCCCCGTACCCCTGCCCCGTCCCTCTCTTGCCACTCTTTCTTATTGCTAGACCTTTCCTTCCAAGCCCTGCCCCAGCACCTTGTTGGATGATAAAGGATAGGTGTGTGTGTATTGACCTTTTTTTCTTTTAAGAAGGAGTCTCGCTCTGTTGCCCAGGCTGGAGTGCAATGGTGCCATCTTGGCTCACTGCAACTTCCACCTCCCGGATTCAAGTGATTCTCCTGCTTCAGCCTCCTGAGTAGCTGGGATTACAGGCACATACCACCATGCCTGGCTAATTTTTGTATTTTTGTAGAGACGGGATTTCTCCATGTTGTCCAGGCTGGTCTTGAACTCCTGACCTCAGGTGATCTACCCGCCTCAGCCTCCCAAAGTGCTGGGATTACAGGTATGAGCCACTGTGCCTGGCCTTTTTTTTTTTTTTTTTTTTTTTTTTTTTTTGAGACAGAGTCTTACTCTGTCGCCCAGGCTGGAGTGCAGTGGTGCGATCTCAGCTCACTGCAACCTCCACCTCCCGAGTTTAAGCAGTTCTCTGCCTCAGCTTCCCCAGTAGCTGGGATTACAGACGCCCGCCACCACACTCGGCTAATTTTTGTATTTTTAGTAGAGATAGGGTTTCACCATGTTGACCAGGCTGGTCTTGAATTCCTGACCTCGTGATCTACCTGCCTTGGCCTCCCAAAGTGCTGGGATTACAGGTGTGAGCCACTGCATCTGGCCTTTTTTTTTTTTTTTTTCTTTAATAGCAGCTCTGTCGTCTCAGAAATCAATTTCATTGAGAAATTGCACCAAATTTTCTGCAAATACATAAAAATCTTCCCAGCCATACTTTTCTCCCACAGTGGTCTCATGTGCCCTGACTTGGGTACAGAGTCTGTAGGAGGCTCACCTGGGCCATGTCTTGTTTCAGTGTGACCAAGACCTGAGGCCAACTCCGTCTCTTCACCATCCGGTAGCTAGAAACTTCAACTCTGGAACCTGTTGGCAGAAAGAGCACTTGAGTTGGAGTAGGGGAGTCCTGCTTGGCCCCTGCTTGGCTGTGTGACGCCATGCAGGTTCCCTTACCTCTGTGAGCCTCAATTTGCTTTCCTGTATAATACTTCTATTAAATGTTTTGCTATAGAATTTCAAAAGTTCTTGCAAGCTCTGGTATTCAGCAGTTTTATAAGGCTTGAGTTACTTGCTTAGCCCTCCTGGTCAGGAAGAGCTTGAGCAGCCAGTAGAGTACAGAGAGGCCAATTTAACAGTCAGGAATGGACCGTGCACAGTGGCTCACGCCTGTAATCCCAGCACTTTGGGAGGCCGAGGCGGGTGGGTCACCTGAGGTCGGGAGTTTGAGACCAGCCTGACCAACATGGAGAAACCCCATCTCTACTGAAAATACAAAATTAGCTGGGCGTGGTGGCTCATGCCTGTAATCCCAGCTACTTGGGAGGCTGAGGCAGGAGAATCGCTTAAACCCAGGAGGTGGAGGTTGCTGTGAGCCGAGATCGCACCATTGCACTCCAGCCTGGGCGACAGGAGCAAAATTCTGTCTCAAAAAAAAAAAAAAAAAAGGAGTCAGGAATGGGGTTCTAGTTCCAACTCTGCCTCGGATGTATGCTGTGGGAATTGGGCAAGTTACTTTCTCTGGGATCTAGTTTTTTCACCTGTAGAATGAGACGGGTGACGTAAGCGAGCTCCTAGTTTCCTGGAGACTCGATTCAGATTTTCCCAGTAACTCCAAAGGGACGGGGCTATTCTTGAGCCTCCGTCAGTTCCCTGTCCTTGCCCACTGCCTCAGAGTTTCGGGCCTCCTGCGAAGGGGTGGTGGAGACAGAAGACTGCATCAGGGAGCACCAGGCTGGGCTTAGCTGAGCATGCGAGGGCTCAAAGGAAGGTGGTGTGTGGGTTACTCATTTCCCAAGGCTGCCGCTCTGGTTGTGGGCAGGGAGCTGGGCAGCAGTTCATGGGAGCACCAGGATGACCCCCTCTGGAATGGCTAGGGTGAGACCTCCCTAATGGGATATCCCTTGGGCACGGAGCCAGGGCCACCTCCCAGTAGAGAGTTGGACAACGAGCTCTGAGGAGCAAGGGGGATCTTGAGCAAATTAGCCGGACGTGGTGGCAGGTGCCTATAATTCTAGCTACTTGGGAGGCTGAGGCAGGAGAATCACTTGAACCCTGGAGGCAGAGGTTACAGTAAGCCGAGATTGCACCATGGCACTGCAGTCTGGGCAACAAAGTAAGATTCTGTCTCAAAAAAAAAAAAAAAGGGGGGGATCTTGAGGGAGCCCAGTGGGGCAGGAGGAGGCGGCTGAACACCAGCCTGCAAGACCAGTTGGATGACTCCTCCCACGGGGAAGCAGAGCTGAACAGGCCGTGGGAGCACTGTGCCTGCTGCCACCAGCCCAAGGGCCACATTCACCTTAGGTGTCACTCCCCACCCACCTCTGTCAGGAGAAGCCTTCCACCATCAGCCATGTGGTGAGGAGTAGGATGCAAGGAAAGGATGGAGACAAAAAAGCCTTGCTTACATTTTTTGCCTGTTCCCATTGGGCCCCCAAGGAGAGGCTGACCACAGATCCATCTAGGCTGAGCATAATTAATTTCCTAATTAAGATAAAGAGAAGCTTTGCTCATTCAAACCCCAGGACAAGCTGCCAGCCAGGTTTGCTGTTGGCCAGGCCAATTTGTGAGAGGACTGAGGGCCAAGAGATGGAGGATTTCTCTTTCTAGAAAACCATGGCGATTCCATCCATTGTCTGGAGTTCATATTCTGCACTCTAGCTGAGCTTGTGAGACCTTGGCAGCAAGTTCCTTAACCTGTGAATGCCTCTGTTGTTCACAGGCTTGGAAATCTGAGGGAGAAAGGTATCCAGCTCCATTCATGCCACAAACATTTATTTAGTTTTCTGAATGGCTCGCTCTGGAGTAGAAGCTGAGGAAAGAAAGTCAGGTTCAAAGAGCTCCTGCTTGGGAGCTCAGTGTCTGATGTGGAAGGCAGACAGGTTACCACCTGTCTGACACAGTGCTAGAGTCTCAATAGTGGGCATGTTGAGAGTCTGCCTCAGTTTCCTCATTGATGAGGTGAGGAAGTGGACTGTTGGTTTCCTCATTTCAAATGTGTCCAGGGAATTTTTTTTTCCCCATCTGTTCTCTGCCAGGCTCTGGGATTCAGTGGAGAACAAGGCAAGGTTCTCCTTGGCCCCCTCCTGATCCCACATTCAGCTGAGGGAGGCAGACAACAGACTGAAAAAAATATGAAGCTGCAGAGAAAGTAGACAGGGAGGTGTGGGAAGATGGTCAAGTGAGGATGCCCTCCGAAGAAGAGTCAAGGAAGGCCTCTCTGGGGTGGTGACATTTGAGCCAGCCGTGGGAGGATCAGAGAAAGGCCTGCCAGGTGGGGAGCACAGCTCATGCAAAGACTGGGCCTGTGTGGGCTGCGGACGAAGACACCATGAGGCACAGAGAGGTGCCACACCCTAACTATCTGCAGTCCTCTGGTACAGGGGGAGACTAAGGATAACATTGTTCTCTTTCATTTTATTGTTTTTCTCTGATTTAAATAATATGTCAGTGGATTTCCTTTTTTTTTTTTTCTTGAGATCTAGTTTCCCTCTCATTGCCCAGGCTGGAGTGCGGTGGCGTGATCTCAGCTCACTGCAACCTCCACTTCCTGGGTTCAAGCGATTCTCCTGTCGCAGCCTCCCAAGTAGCTGGGATTAAGGTGCAAGCCAGCACGCCCAGCTAGAATTTCCTTTATAAATGAAAAATACAGGAAAAGATGGAGCACAGTGTGAGGGTCCATCCTCTCCTTTGTATCTGTCCACAGATGGGTGCATACCCTTCTAGTCCTCTGTTGTGTGTGTAGATTTTGCATTTATGTAATTTGAATCATACTCAATACTCTACAACTTATACCACTTAGTGTGTGGTGGAGCTGTTTTTTCACAGTGTTGTCATATTCCACATTGCAGCCAAACCATCATTTCCTCTCATTGTGTCCTAAGGAGAGACTTTAGGTCATGCCTCATTTTCCCTGTATGATCAATGAAATCTTGTATGTCCTTGATCATGCATCTTTATGAGCAAATGTGATTATGTTAAATTTTCATTGTCAAAGCCAAATGCCTTTTGCAAAGACTTATTCAGTTTACTGTCCCACTAATAATAGTGCCTGAGTGCCCATTTCTCTACAGACTCACCAAATTTTTTTTTTTTTTGAGATGGAGTTTCGCTTTTGTCATCCAGGCTGGAGTGCAATAGCGTGATCTTGGCTCACAGCACCCTCCGCCTCCCGGGTTTAAGTGATTCTCCTGCCTCAGCCTCCCAAGTAGCTGGGATTGCACGCATGCGTCACCAAGACCAGCTAATTTTGTATTTTTGGTAGAGACGGGGCTTCTCCATGTTGGTCAGGCTGGTCTCAAACTCCCGACCTCAGGTGATCTGCCTGCCTCGGCCTCCCAAAGTGTTGAGATTACAGGCGTGAGCCACTGCTCCCAGCCCCCAAATTTTTGGTGTTATCCGCATTTTTAGTTTTAGCTAATGTGATGGGGCGGCAGGGAGGGGGGAGTGCAGGGGCGGTGGAATCTCATTGTTCCATTAAAAAAAAAAAAATGTTTTTTCAGGCTTTGTCCTTTGATTCTAGTCCACGTTTGTCTTTCCAGAAGATCAAAATTTATTGAGTGCTGGTTCTGCCTCTTACTGGTCTCTTGACCTCAGCTGGGGACTCATCTGTGAAATGAGGCCGTTTAATCCCTGCCCGCCCCTGCCCACCACTAGGCTGCTGTATTTTTTACATGGGAAAATGTTCCTAAAAGTTCATTTTATGCTGAAAAGCTCAGCAAACATGAAGAGGCATGGTTTTTACTAGGGAAATGGAAGTATCTGGAATATTTGAATGAATTCAGGTGTTTCTAAATAGCCAGCATATACAGGGGAGGAGCTGGGGTGACTTTGCCCATGTGCAGTGGGGCTGGCCTTAGTTGGGAGGTGTCTGCCTATTGTCCCAGAGATGCACCGGACCTTACCTGGCTGAGAGAGCCATCTGGATGGGCTTGAGAGCTCTTCACAGAGGGCTGACCCAGTCAGTGATCTGTCACCTGTCTGCAGGAATAAAGAAATGAGCCAGGAGGACAGAGAGAGTTCCCTAGCTGGTCTAGAAAAAGGCCCAGAGAGGGGCAGTGGCCACCACAGACTCAACCCTGTTTACTTGCCTGTGTGGTCCCAGGAGGCATCAGGCCCCATGATAGAGGAGCCAGGGAACTGCTGACCATGGCCTGGGCCCCAGAGGAATTCATTACTGCTGGGGTTAGGTACCTGGGGACGTTTTGGCCAGGCTCTCCTCACCCTTCAGGAAGCAACATCCAGTTTTGGCCATGATTCCCCTGCTGCCCTGGAGATGACTCAGAACCATGCTCCAGAGGAAGCTCCTGTGATCCCAGCCAGCCTGACCTACTTGGAACCGTCTCAGGGACAGATGTAGGTAGGGGAAGGGAGAGGGTAACCAAGGGGACAATGGGACCCTCAAAGGGCTTGGTAGGGAGGCCTCCTGCCTTTACACCTCTGCAGCTAGTGAGCAGAAGGGAAAGGGGAGGGG
The DNA here is from genome assembly GCF_007565055.1 of Rhinopithecus roxellana. Taxonomy (NCBI): domain Eukaryota; kingdom Metazoa; phylum Chordata; class Mammalia; order Primates; family Cercopithecidae; genus Rhinopithecus; species Rhinopithecus roxellana. The sequence continues at coordinate 104,872,389 of NC_044553.1, forward strand.
CCTCGCTGAAAGCAGTTTTTGCATTTATTAGACACCTGCTGATTCTGAGAGTTGGGTGTTTCATTAAGAGAGTAAGGGAAGCATCTCACTCTAGAGCTGGTTTTGCATGGGTTCTCCTGGGGCAGGGGTGAGTCGGCAGCCTTTGCTGGGCTCCTGTCCCACTGCCATTCTGAGCACAGCTTGAAGGCATTTCGCTGAGTTGGGAGTGAGGTCGGATCACCAGGTTTCTTTTCAGGCATCAGCTGGTATATCTGTGTTGCAGGAAGTTGCAGTTGCTATTTTTACCACTCCAACCAGGACTTTTTACTGGGAGGTACAATTACAAGCAAAATGCCAGGGTTTGGCTTGTTAGCTAAGCCCTGGGAGGCTGCTGTGGGCTGAGGCAGGGGCCACTGCACATGGTCCTGTGTTGTACAAAGCAAGACACGTTTGCATGTGGACACACACCTGCCCTGGTTGTTGGGCGGCTTTGTCTGAACCACTCCCTGTGCCTGGAGTTTCCTCTAGGTGGGAAAAAAAAAGGACTTTGCTGGGTTTTGCCCGGATAATTGTACCTGGCTGCCGGGGCAGCTCCAAAACTGTAAGCCATGTTGTTCTGACTGCCCAGAATGTTGAAACTTTGTTAAACGAGATTGAGAACCTACTCTATGCTACCCACTGTGCTAAGGACCAGGATACATCAGTCTCTGCTCTCTAGCATCACATGTTCAGGAATTGAAAATGCAGAAAGCGTGAGTAGTCTCTGCACCTTTTGGATGATTACCTGGTGTGTTTTTAATGTCTATACATTATGACTAGAGGCCAGATGGGGCTTATATTGGTTTCTATTGCAGCATAACACATCACCACAAGCTTAGTGGCTTAATCAGTACCTATTGATTAGTGCACAGTTCTGTAGGCTGGAAGTCTGGGCTGGCCTGACTGTGTTTTCTACTTAGGGTCTCACAAGTCCAAAATCAAGGTGCAGCTGGAGTGGATTCTTGAGGCTCTGGTGAAGAATCTGCTTCCAGGCTCAGGTTTTTGGCAGAATCGAGTTCCTTATGGTCGTAGGACTGAAGTCTGTCCCCATTTCCCTGCTGGCCGCAGCCGGGTGCCAATCTCAATGCCCTCCATCTTCAAGCCTGCAGAGATGTGTCAGATCCTTTCTTGCTTCGAATCAGGGACCAGCTGGAGAAAACTCTGCAATTTTTTTTTTTGAGACGGAGTTTCACTCTTGTTGCCTGGGCTGAGCGCAATGGCTCAATCTCGGCTCACTGCAACCTGTGCCTCGCAGGTTCAAGCAATTCTCCTGCCTCAGCCTCCTGAGTAACTGGGATTACAGGTGTGCACCACCACACCTGGCTAATTTTTTGTATTTTTTTAGTAGATACAGGGGTTTCATCATGTTGGCCAGGCTGGTCTCAAACTCCTGACCTCAGGTGATCCGCCTGCCTCGGCTTCCCAAAGTGTAGGGATTACGGGCATGAGCCACTGTCCCCAGCCAACTCTGCTTTTAAGGGGCTTATTGACTAGATCAGGCTCACCCAGATAATCTCCCTTCTTTAAGATCGACACCTGGCCTAAAATGTTTAAATATGGCCGGGCACAGTGGCTCACGCCTGTAATCCCGGCACTTTGGGAGGCCAAGGCGGGTGGATCACCTGAGGTCAGGAGTTTGAGACCAGCCTGGCCAACACGGCAAAACCTCATCTCTACCAAAAAAAAAAAAAAAAAAAAAAAAAAATACAAAAATTAGCCAGTCGTGGTAATCTCAGCTACTTGGGAGGCTGAAGCAGGAGAATAACTTGAACCCAGGAGGCGGAGGATTGCAGTGAGCTGAGGTCGCATTGCTGCACTCTAGCTTGGGTGATAGAGCGAGACTATGTCTCACAATAAATAAATAATAAATAAAATGTTTAAATATATATGTTGATTATACTGCAAATAATATGGCAGGTACCAGGCAGGCACCAGGGAACTCTCATGTGGGTATAACAGATCTCTGGATCATTTTGATTCTTTCTCCCATGGGTATTGTGGCTAATCCCCATTTCATTTAGCAGTATTTATTAAGCATCTAATCGATTCTAGGTAGCAAAGATGACACAGAACACTGTCCTTGAGCTGCCAGTACAGAGAAGGGCACAATACACAGTGACCTGAGGAGTGGACAGTGCGGTCCAGCAGAAGAAGAAGGGCTGCTGTGCTGGAGCAAAGACGCAGAGGGCAGAAGAATGCTCATTCTAGGAGACACGACAAAATGATGTTCTTTACTGCATGTCATATGCCCTGTGCGCTGCATAGGGTGCCACATTGTGGGTGCTCAGATTTCAGTGTATTTACTGCATTCATTTTCTGAGCATGTACTATGGACAAGGCCATCTACGTGCCCGATAAATATAAAATCCAGAGTGGGTTGCAGCTGTGAAGGGAGAGATTATGGAGGGGAGGGTATGGGGCTGAGCAGGGAGAATGAGGGGAAGGGAGGGGGAGAGCTAAAGCTGAGAGAGGGAGGAAGAGGGGCTGGGGGTGGGACAAAGCTGGGAAGGGAACCGATTGAACACAGCTTGGATGTGAAAGCGTCATTGAAGGCTTTTGAGCAGGAGCTCTCACAATTTGGCACTGGGTTGGTAGGTGTGGGAAGAGAGGGTTCAGGGGCCTGGCCATAACCTGACCTGCAGTGGTGGTGGCAAGACTGGGAAGAAAAACCCCAATGCAAGGTCCCAGGAAGGAGGATGCAGTGGAACTTGGTGGCTAAACAATATGCTAAAAATGTGTACATGAATGACTGGCTATTTATGGGCACCCATGTTTTTGCTATAAATATACATACATATGTAATTTCAAAAGACCAAGAATTATCAACTGCAAAGCCCAAGTGTAGCAGTCTACTCATGGCCCCTGTACTTTGCTACTGGAGAGTCTGCCCTCTGCAAACCCCTGAGGTCTGTTTTTTTTGGAGAAGGATGAGGTGGTCCTGTGGGGGAGAGAAGGCTTTTGATAATGAAGGGAGGAGCAGGCAGGGCCAGCTCATTAGAGGGAGGCAGCCGGCAGTGGGTGAGAGGGTACTGGGTCCAGCTGCCTCCAGTGACAGCAGGCTCTAGTGCCTGCATTGTAGAACAAACGGGATGGCGACCCCCTGCATAGGCCCCCATGCTTCCTACAGAAGTTTCTTTTTCTGAGTTCTTGAAGAAAACTGTGCTTAGTGTGGAGGATAAGAAAAATCTTCTGTCCAGGCGTGTTGGCTCACACCTGTAATCCCAGCACTTTGGGAGGCCAAGGCGGGTGGATTATTGGAGGTTAGGAGTTCAAGACCAGCCTGGCCAACATGGTGAAACTCTGTCTCTACTAAAAATACAAAAAATTAGCTGGCATGGTGGCATGCACCTGTAATCCCAGCTACTCAGGAGGCTGAGGCAGGAGAATTGCTTGAACCCGGGAGGTGGAGGTTGCAGTGAGCCAAAATCACGCCATTGCACTCCAGCCTGGGCAAAAAGAATGGAACTCCATCTCAAAAAAAGAAAGAAAAATCTGCTACCCCAGTGTTCTCAAAGTGTGGTCTGGGTGTCCCTGAGATTCTCTTGGTGGAGAGTCCACAAGGTCAAAACTATTTTCATGGTAATACTAAAACATTATTTGTCTTTTCCACTCATTCTCTCCAGAGTGCATAACTCAGTGAACCGATGTTTTCCAAATGGCTGGTGCCTGATGTTACAAAATCACGCATGGGTAAACAATCCATTCAAAGTGCAGGACAGGCTGTCAGATGGGAATGCCACTGAGTACAAAAGTTCATTGATATGGGCTCAGATTTCACATTGCAGCTAACCTTTAAGGCACTATACTTGTCAAGTTTTAGTGTAGTATCAAAGGAGAGTATCCACAATGATCTGAAAATACAATCTCCCTTTTCCAACTATCTGTAAGGTTGGATTTTCTTTATATTGTATAGTCAAAACAATGCATTTCAACAGATTGAATGCAGAAGCGGATATGAGAATCCAGCCACTATCTTCAATTTAAAAATTGTTGTAATTGATTTTTTTGGTCAAAAAATAATTTTAAAAAATGACATGTAACAGTTGCACATATTTTGGGGACACCTGTGATATTTTGATACACAGCATACAGTGTGTAATGATCAAATCAGGTAACTGGGATACCCATCACCTGAAACATTTATCTTTTCTTGGGAAATTGATTTATGAAAAACATCTGTTACTGCTGGGCACAGTGGCTCACGCCTGTAATCCCAGCACTTTGGGAGACCGAAGCAGGTGGATCATTTGAGGTCAGGAATTTGAAACCAGCTTGGCCAACATGGCGAAACCCCGTCTCTACTAAAAATACAGAAAACTTAGCTGGATGTGGTGGCACATGCCTGTAATCCCAGCTGCTTGGGAGGCTGAGGCAGGAGAATTGCTTGAACCTGGGAGGCAGAGGTTGTGGTGAGCTGAGATCATGCCATTGCACTCCAGCCTAGGCGGCAGAAAAACATTTGTTATTTATGTTAACATGTCATGTAAAGGTTTTGTTATTTTAAATTAACATAGTTTTTTGCTCAGTTTTAATTTCCACTCTGGTAAATACCAATAGGCAAAACTACATAAGCAGAAGCCCCTTAGGGTCCTGAGTTATTTTTCAGTTGTAAAGGTCCTGGGACCAAGCAGTTGTTGAGAATAGCTGTACCATCTAAAGCCCCTGAAAACCAGGAGCTAAGTGTCGGACCCTGTACCTGGCTCTGCACACCATCTTCCCTTTTCAGTCCCTCACCAGTCCTTTGGGGTTGGTGTAATTCTTTTCGTATCTGTTTCACAAATGAGGAAACTGAGGCACTGAGAATGAATCCCAGGCACAGGTCTCACAGCGCAGAGGTGGGAGTGCCGGCACGTGGGGATGTCCCAGGCAGAGAGGAAGGCAGATATCAGGGGGTGGGACAGGGGGAGCCTGCTCTGTATGCTCTAGTCCTCCACCTAGTATGCAGTGCTGAGCCTGGAAGGGAGGTGTATCTCCGTGTGCTGTCCTCTTTCCTGACGCCCGGGAAGACAGGCATAGATTTGCTGTGGCAGCGGGAGGCTTGGGAAATCAAGAGTTTGTTATAGCATGCCTTTGTTCAGGCACACGCAGTGTTGGTGTGCTTCGTCTTCATAAATATCCCACATTTTGCTGTTTTGGAGTGAAACAGCTTTGAGTACTGGCTCCAGCCAAACTAAGGATGTGTGCACATTGCTTATCTTCTCAGAGCCTCAGTTTGCGTATCTGTACAACCAGGACAGGGAGACCTTGTGAAGATGTTGAAAGGATTGAATGAAAGAATGTAGATAGGGCTCCTGCACAAAGGCTCACATACAGCAAGGTGCTTGAAGATAATACCACTTTGGACACAGAGTTCAATAGGTCAAAAGGGTGTGCAGTGAAAACAGTCTCCCCTGCTCTCCTCTCCACCACAGCTAGCAGTAACCAATTTCTTATATAGCCTGCCAGAGATAGTTTGTGCATGTGCCAGTAGGTATGTCTATATTATATATGTGTGTGTGTATGAATAGTCTGTTTTTCACACATATCAAAGGTAACATCTGAGCTGGGCGCGGTGGCTCACACCTGTAATCCCAGCACTTTGGGAGACTGAGGTGGGCAAATCACCTGAGGTTGGGAGTTCGAGACCAGCCTGACCAACATGGAGAAACTCTGTCTCTACTAAAAATACAAAATTAGCTGGGCGTGGTGGCACATGCTTGTAATCCCAGCTACTCAGGAGGCTGAAGCAGGAGAATTGCTTGAACTGGGGAGGCACAGATTGCGGTGAGCCGAGATTGCACCATTGCACTCCAGCCTGGGCAACAAGAGTGAAACTCTATCTCAAAAAAGAAAAAAGTAACATCGGATACACAGCTCTTTCATTTTAGTGCAGAAAGCCAGTTGTTTCGTTTTTGTTTTTAAGACAAAGTCTTGCTCTTGTCGCCCCGGCTGGAGTGCAATGGTTCGATTTTGGCACTGCAACCTCCGCCTCCTGGGTTCAAGCGATTCTCCTGCCTCAGCCTCCTGAGTAGCTGGGATTACAGGTGACTGCCACCACCATGTTGGCCAGGCTGGTCTGAAACTCCTGACCTCAGGTGATCCACCCACCTCAGCCTCCCAAAGTACTGGGATTACAAGCATGAGCCACTGCCTGGCCCCTTTGGTGTTTTTAGACAGCTGTGTGCTACTCCACTCTGTGCATGTGCCCAGGTTTATCTCACCAGGCCTTTTATTTGTGAACATTGTGGTTGTTCGCAGCCCTTCCTTTTGTAACCATGCTGAGGCATGTAACCATTTTGTAACCACGTGCAGGCATGATGGAAAGGAAATTTTTAGGAGTGGAAATGCTGGGGCAGAGGGCACATGCATTTGTCATTTTGTAAGATATTGCCCAATTGTTGTCTGAAGAGATTGTGCCAACTATGCTCCCCCTGCTCTCATCTCTCTCAGCGGGTCAAGAAAGAGTTGTATCTTGGGCTTTGGGAATTGAGAGGCATTCTCATTCTGATTCATTATCAGCATTGACAGCCTGGAGAACAGAGCTTCTGGAGAACAGGGAGAAAGAAATTCACTACCAGTAAATGGCCAGTGCTTGGCTTTTGTTCATTTTTTGTTCTGTTCTGCATGTTTGTGTTCTTCTAAGACTATCACTCCTGGTGGTCCATTGAAAGTGCTATCTAGGCCACAGTGCTTTCAATGGCTCCATCTGTGGGACCAGAGATGAGGAGAGAGAGCCTCCCTCCAGGTCCTCAGACTGCATCTGTTTACAAAGGCCAGTCCTGCTGTAGAGGCGGAATCCTCCTCAGGGGACCATGTTGGCTTTGGAGGGAGCCAGTCTTGCTGCCCTTCTTTGTTTCTCTCTCTGGCTTGCTCTGGATAAGTGGAAGTAAACGAGTTACTTCACCAGGTGGGTGAACCTGAGTGCCGAGTTCTTTGTCCCCTCTGTGGTGAGAGCAGTGGAGTCCATTTTATGGACATTACTCCCGTCTGGAGCAGCAGCTGGGCTTGCAGATGACTCCCAGCTCTGGGGTCCAGAGAAAGCCTGGGCAGCGCCCCCAGGCTGAGGGGGTTGGGATGCGGCAGATAGAAGCCAGGCGGCACCTTCCATCTGCCTTGGCAGATTTAGAGGGGCCACCACCCCTCCCTGAGCTGAAAGAAACCTCTTCGTTGCAGGGTGGTTTAAGTGTGGCTTGTGGGTGGCCTACCTGATAAATAGAACTTTTAGGACAGTGTGACATAAAAAGTTTTTCTCGAAAGGATTTATCTCAAGAGAATACAGTGAACCAACAGAAGCAAAAGGCATTATTTTTTCCTTGGATGAAAATTCAGAAAATTATGGGTGAATGGATTAGTAAGCCATAGTGATGTTTCCACGGACATACAGTTTACAGTTGACAACCACAAAGACACTAGACTGAGGTTCGTGAGGGCTCCAGAAGGCTGGGTCCCCAGTGTCTGCACTTGGCAGGCCCTTAATCAGTCTTTGTTCAGTAGTGAGGGAAGGGTAGGAAAATGGCAACTGTGAAAAGTTGAGGTAAAACCAGTGTAAAATAGTATTCCGTAACTGCAGTAATTTCAAAGTGTTTGTTTTGGGATAAAAGCTGAACATAATAAGCCAAAGTGAAAATAGTCATTGTGTTTGCAGTGTTTCTCAATCTTGTTGGCACCCCCCACCTCTAAGCCTTTTTAGACATGTTTTTCCTAATTACACCCACCCTCCTCATTGCATTTTAATACCACGTATATATCTATATGCCTTATACATACGATGAAGAAGAGTTTTTCATTCCCCAAGAACTAAGCTGTGTGTCCCCATCCACTGCCTCCTCCCTGCTCACCCTGGTCAGGTGGTGTGGTTCTAGGGCATTAGTGTCTTTTCTGTCTTGCTCCTCACTGTTATGTCAGTAAAAGACAACACAGTGGAGCTCCTGGGTGAGGCTCTTGGCCTCTCTCCCTTGGTCTGCAGAGCTCCCACTCAAGAAGACAGGATGCTGGGCAGAAAGGCAGGTGCTGCCCATCCATGGCTGCTTCTATCTGTACCCGCCCCGGGCTGGATGTGTGCCCTGGACAGTTCCTCCCATGCGAGGGCTCGGCTGGCTTCTCCTCTTAGCAAGATGGCTTCTCTTTTAAAACAAACAAACAAACAAAAAACAAATTGTTGGTAAGGAGCTGGCCAAATCCATACGTTGCCTTCGAGTACCTGGGCAAGTCCTGGATAGGTCCTTTCTCTAGGGTGAACTTTCTCAATCCTGATTCCCCATCTGATCACAGAGGCTGCTCCCTACTAGGACCAGTGACCCACAGGAGAGAAGTTGGTATCATCGGGCCTGGGAGCGTAATCCTCTTCAGGATCCCACTGTCCTGGTTGCACAGAAGCTGGTGAAGAAGGACTGCTTAAGGAGTAGACGGAGAGGACAGTGTCCTGGTGCTGGGACCTGCTGGTGGACACAGGGCTGAGGCCCCACAGACCTCTCTTCTGTCCCCTTTGGTGCTCAGCAAAGAGAGGGATGGCCTGGATTTGAACACCACCCCTTCCCCAGTCTTGGGCCAGTGAGCTCACATAGTGTAGTTGTGGGAACAGACTCAACAAGACAGAGCCCTGGGCTCTGCCCCCACTCCTTGCGTAGCTTTGGGCAAATTGCCTAACATCTCCCTGCCCAGTTTCCTAAGCTGTGAAATGCAGACCATGATTATACCTAAGGCTGAGTAGGGATGAGGTGAGTTAACACACGAAGCGCTGAGATGGTGCCCAGCATATCGTACTAAGCACCTGTGATTAGCACTGTTGTTGCCATTATCATTAACCTGCGAGCTTCTATTTTCTTATCGGTAACTTTTTTACAGAAATAGTGTGGCATATGGCAGGATTGGATTTTCTGGCTCTCTGGTGGGTGAGTGAGGCGTGTAGCTGGTTTTGGCCAGTGAGATGTGAATAGAAGTGCTGTGTGTTTTTCCAGGCCAAGCATTTAATTGTCAGTGCTATGCTTTCCAGAGTTCTCTCTCCGCCCTGTGGCATAGTGACTGGTGACATGGTGGCAGCTCTGTCATCTGGGTTCCTAGGAGTGGGATTGATGAGAACACTCATCACCGCCTGAACCATGATGCATGTATTAATAGTATGAGCAAGAAATAAAATCTTTCTCCTGTACAGCTGCTGAGATTTGGGGGTTGTTCCTTGCTGCGATAGAACCTTGTCTGTCCTGATTAAGACAGAAAGTCATAACCATGTTGAGCTTGGTTGTGAGGATTAAATTTTGTATGTAAAATGCCTAGCACAGTATCAGGTACATGATAGTCGTGCATTTGATTTGGCTCCCTTCCTGGCCAGAATCCCCTACTCATTTTTAGCAGCAAGTGTTGCTTCATCTTTCAGCGGTTTCACAGGCCTTGAGCCCTTACCTCCTGTTCTGTGCCTTCTATGTGAAGAAGAGCTTCACCAAGCTGGGTAGGGCCCAGCATGGTGCACTGCCCGACCCATTCCTCTGGAGTGGAGAAGGCATCCATCTCAACTTGTAATCACAGCTCCCACTCCCTGGTGACCAGAGGCTGCAGTCACCCTGGGACTCGGAGGTCAATCCTGGAAGTTAAAGTGGCTGCCCTTCAAGTGTGCTTAATGTTTGGGTGTGTTAAGAAAAAAGGCTGGAGCGGCCAGGCACGGTGGCTCAAGCCTGTAATCCCAGCACTTTGGGAGGCCGAGACGGCGGATCACAAGGTCAGGAGATCGAGACCATCCTGGCTAACCCAGTGAAACCCCGTCTCTACTAAAAAATACAAAAAACTAGCCGGGCGAGGTGGTGGGCACCTGTAGTCCCAGCTACTCGGGAGGCTGAGGCAGGAGAATGGCGTAAACCCGGGAGGCGGAGCTTGTAGTGAGCTGAGATCCAGCCACTGCACTCCAGTTTGGGCGACAGAGCGAGACTCCGTCTCAAAAAAAGAAAAAAAGGCTGGAGCATGTGGAGAAGGCACTGAAACATTGGGTGGCCCTCTGGGTCTGTCGGGACCTCCCTTCACTTTCCAGGCTTTGGCTGCAGGCTGATGGGTAGCCATGTATAGAGTAATCCTCTGATTCATTGTCCACAAGGGAGACTGTGTCTGGGTAGGGAAGGAGACACAAGTTTGAGAGCATTGGTTGTTGGCACTGTTGATCTTGACCTCGGAATAGCAGGTGAAGCCAGGTGGTCTCACTGCATGCACTGTCAGAGGCTGCAGCAGGGCTGTGGTTCTGTGCTATTGGGGTGGGCATTGGCTGGGAGCTGTTTGATGCAGGGATCTCATGGGATTGCCTGAAGGGGAAGCCCATTTATTACCAAGCATTGTCTGAAGCAGACGTCCTCAGGCCTTCCCTGATCCTTGCTCCATTCTAGAACTGCCCCATGGGCAGCCCATTCCTGTGCGGGAGGCATGGGGGCCAAAGTGAGGCAAGGAAGCTGGGGTGAGGCTGAGGGCTAGGAGACCTGAATACTGCCTAGCAAACTGTCCACCTGAGACCAGAAGCTGCCATTTCACAATTCTTGTGACTTCACTGCAGGTTTCAGATCTTTTTTTTTTGGAGGCGGAGTCTCGCTTTGTTGCCCAGGCTGGAGTGCAATGGTGCCATCTCGGCTCACTGCAACCTCCGCCTTCTGGGTTCAGGCCATTCTCCTGCCTCAGCCTCCCGAGTACCTGGGACTATAGGCGCCGCCATTACGCCTGGCTAATTTTTTGTATTTTAAGTAGAGGCAGGGTTTCACTGTGTTAGCCAGGATGGTCTCGATCTCCTGACCTCATGATCCGCCCGCCTCAGCCTCCCAAAGTGCTGGAATTACAGGCATGAGTCACTGCGCCTGGTCTCAGATCTTTTCACAATGAAAAGATGAAATAAAATCAAACTAAATAAATATACACACTGAAAAATATAAATAATTTGGATCAGTTACATTTTAAATAACAAGATACATACAATATTGAATAAATATGCACAAAGGGTTTTTTTTTTGCTATTTATTTATTTATTTATTGAGACAGTCTCTCTTTCGCCCAGGCTGGAGTACAGTGGCACGATCTTGGGTCACTGTACCTCTGCCTCCCGGGTTCAAGCAATTCTGCCTCAGCCTCCCAAGTAACTGGGACTACAGGCGCATGCCATCTCGCCCACCTGATTTTTATACTTTTAGTAGAAACAGGGTTTCACCATGTTGGCCAGGCTGGTCTGGAACTCCTGACCTGAGGTAATAGGCCCGCCTCAGCCTCCCAAAGTGCTGGGATTACAGGCGTGAGCCACCATGCCCAGCCCCCTCCCCCCCTTTTTTTTTTTTAAACTGGCCATTGAAAGGCAGCAACCTGGCTGGGTGCCCTCATGCATGGTTGCTGCCCCCACAGCCTCCGAAACCCAGACAGGGGACATCAGGCTGGGTGGCTGGTGCATCCTACCTAGCTTGCGCTGCCAACCCTCAGGAGGGGACAGGAGAGCGAGGAGTTCATTGTTCCATCTCCTTTCCTCCCACTGCTTACTGAGCAAGTCCACCTTCCTGAGGAATTAAGAGCTCAGAGTCTGCAGTCAGGCCCAAGTTCCAAGAAGGTGGCCTGGAGCCTGTTTCCTTATCAATAAAATGAGAATGATGGAAGGCCTGGCAACGGAACATGTTGAGGTCCTTGCAGCTCTGTGTTTTCATGAAGTCATTGTTGGTGGAATCCTGACTCCGATGCACCCAGTGCATACTTGGTGCCAGGAAGGGCCGTGTCTTGGGTTGCTGTCAGCGTCGGCTCCTGCAGAGTGGCCGTGAACCACTGTGCAGGTTGTTCACTACATAAGGGCACCCAGCCTCATGCAGGCTGAATTTCAGCGACATTTTCCTCTCTAAGTCTTGTGCTTGGGCCCAGAGCCACATCTGTCAAAAAGCCCAAAAGCCAGGTTTGGCTTTTCCGAGTTTACAAAGGTGCTTTCCTGCTAACCCAGAGACTGGTACACTGCAGGTACATGGGCAAACCGAAAATAATTGCACTGGCCGGGCGTGATGGCTCATGCCTGGAATCCCAGCACTTTGGGAGGCTAAGGCGGGTGGATCACCTGAGGTCAGGAGTTTGAGACCAGCCTGGCCAACATGGCGAAACCCCATCTCTAGCAAAAATACAAAAATTAGCTGGGCATGTTGGTGGGCGCCTGTAATCCCAGCTACTTGGGAGGCTGAGGCAGGATAATTACTTGAACCTGGGAGGCAGAGGTTGCAGTGAGCCGAGATCCCGCCATTGTACTCCAGCCTGGGCGACAGAGCAAGACTTCGTCTCAAAAAAAAAAAAAAAAAGAATCGCACTGCGGGAGTGGGGAGGGGTTTTCAGTTTGTACCAGGGGGCCATACGGATTGGCCGTGGCCCTGAGCTCCAGAGATGATTTGAGCTGTTCATGGCTGGGGACTATGCAGGCCGAGCCCTGTGCCTCTCTTGTTTCCCCAGCCTCTAGTGAAGAATGATGGAGCTGACACCCTCATTTTGAGCCTTGCTAACTCTTGGTTAGTGGAGGCAGGTGGGAAGGGGTTAGTGCTGCAGCCAGACTAAGTCAGGCCTTCCTGAGAGTGGCACGGAAAAAGCAGTTTGATGGCATCCTGGTTCCTATATCTCTCAGAATAGGCCTTTCGCTTTCAGTCACTGGAATCTTCTGTGAGTGTGGCAAGTTTTCTTCAGAAAGTCTCACCCCTTGGCTACTTTGTTTCCTCATGCATGTCACTTTCCAAAGATGTTCCGCAGAAGGGAGCTGGGCACATTGTTATCGGGTACATTTTAGCCCAGTCTGTAGGTAAGGATTGCCTGGGGAGCAGCGCTGTCCAAGGTGGATCCACACCTCGTAGCAGGGTGAAGGGTTGCTGGTTTGTGGCATTGCAGCATTGTGCAGTTACACTATATGCTTTACATCCATCAAAGCTCAGGACCGTGCTTAGGTCATCAGAACAATTCTGTGATATGTGCAGAGTGAGAGTGTCTGATTGATTATGGCCCCAAAGACGTGGGCCTTGGGCACAGGGAGGCTTCCTGGGGCCTGCTTTTGGGCCCTCTCACATGCTCCCCACCCCCTGGCCACTGGGAGCCTCTGGCTTAGGCTGCTTTTGCATCCCCAAGCCCTGCTATGAGGCTGGGTATGCCACTGGTACTGAACACATATATCTTGAGCCACTGAAAATAATCACACACAACCATTCCTCCTGGGTGCTGGATGGAAGGGGTGGAGGGATACACACAGCTGAGACCCCCTACTGAGACAAGCAGCCCCTGATCACCAATTCAGGGCACTGATGACCCTGTGAGTCCTTATGTGACAGGCCTCAGCAAAAGGGGGCGGACTGGGGGACCACAGGGCTCCACTCGGCCCTCTGCGCAGGCTTCCGTCTTGGGTAGGTGGCAACACAGCCGCCACTCCTTCCCACTCCCAACCCTGGTCCAGTCTGGTCAGCAGTCCTGGGGAAAGGGCCTGCTTCCTTCCCCAAAGTTCCAAGGAACGTCTTCGTAGAGAGTCCCACTGGTCTGTCCGGGGTGTAGGCCCCATCGCAGTGTTTGGGAGGTGACACTAGCTGACCAGCTAGGCCTGGCTCGCATCCACTCCCCACCTGATCCCCGGGGCCCAGTGCCCATCCTGGGATCCCACCTGCTGGGCTGCCTGGAGGCAGGTGGTTCCCAGAGAGCAGTCAGGGTGTGAGTGCAAGGAGGAGGAGGCGGCATTGTGCTGGCACGAGTGAAATGCCACGTGTCTACCACATGTCAGGTGTCGCAGCCACTTGGGCAGCATTCACCACTGCCTCAGCCTTCCTCTCCTCTGAGTCTTGAAAGTGGCTGGGCTGGCAGTCATGGTGGAGGTGATGTGAATGAGTTCCGTGTGCTGTGCCTCAGGGCTTCATCATGGACACAGGAAGAGATGGACAGGTCCATGCCATCAAATCAAGTGACTTCTGTGCTGGGATCTGTCCTGGGTGTTGAGGTCACATCAGTGAACACCACACATGGTCCCTGCCTTTCTGGGCCTCCTGTGCAGTTGGGGAGACAGTACACAAGTAACATGCCCAGAACCTGTGTGGGCCTCAGCATCCTTGCCTGTAAAGTGAGGCTCCAGTGCCTCACTTGGGATCAGGCTGAGTCGGTGAGTGAGTGGCTGCCATCAGTGGAAGACTGGTTCAGGGGCAGGCACTGCCCAGAAGGAGATGGGACAAACTGGAGAAACAACTGGGCAGGTGCTTCTGTCCTTGGCACAGAGGTGTCCCAGGCTGGCGGCTCTCTAAGGGGTGGGAACCTGCCTGGGTATGTACATGAGTTGCCAATGTCTGCGTCAGCAGGCAGGCATTCTTGGCACTGACTTTGGCAGGATATCTGTCAGCTCTGGGACCCTGGGCTGCCGCTCAGTGTTGACTTGGAGAGGTCGCTGCTCTGTCTCCTTCTCTGGACCTTTGTGGCTGCTGTGTTTCAATTTGTCCTGCTTTTTGGCTTTCTCAGTCTTTTGAGTCTTACTTTGTCCTGCCCATAACCCCCTCCAAAAGGAGTCTCTGCCTGGGTGCCCTCGCAGGCAGCCCAGTTAACACAGTGCCCCACAGTGGAGTTAGTTCTAGGTGTGTTGGTTCCAGGGCCGTAGTTACTAAGGTGAGAAGCTGGGATTCCAGCTGGGGCTGTCTGTAAGAAGAATCCCAGAGGGGCTTGGCACCATACTTGGAGTGTCCAAGCCCAGGCCTTCACGGTGCCATTCAGCCCAAACTCAGAACCAGCCTCCCTCCCAGCAGAGCTAGGGGCAGGTGTGAGGAGGTGCCTAGGGACCTAGAACAGGGAGGCCCTTGGAAGCACAGGTGTGTTGATAATGGAACTGAGGCCGCACCTCAGCATCAGGGTCCTTGAACATGACCTCAGTGGAGAGGGCTTGGGCTTAGGAGTCCCAGGGCTTGAACTAGAGTTCTTCCTGGTCCTTGGCTCTTGATGTTTCCCCCAGCACAGTCTGCAGACCAGAGGCAACAAATGCCTCTTAAAATGTCCTGACACTGTGGGGTGGGGCAGGAGGGGACAGAGCCACATTTGGGAAATTGTTTGATCACCAAGGGGGTGATCTGGAGTTTGGAAACTGGAGTGAGGGTTTAGCAATCACAGCAGGATTTGAGGAAATGTCGAAGGGTCTGGAATTCAGATTGGGCAATTCTGATCAGTCACGAACCAAGCTGTTGGCAAAGCTTCCCTTAGACCAGGTCAGCGCAGCCTCTCAGGCTCCGTGCCACTGCATCTGAGGGCCCAGCTTCGAGGATGCGTTCAGGAAATAGTTGCCAACAAGTGAGTTGTGGAGGCCTGCATAGGATAGGGATCCCACTTTAAAAGAAAATAATAGTGAGGTGCAGGATGGAGGTGGAGTCAGGATACAGCCTGGACCTGCGTCCAGTGCTCTCACCTCAACCCCCAGAAGGGCTAACCTCATGGCATCGGAGCCCTGTGGCCTGTGGGCTGCAGGTTTGAACAGCAGTGCCTTAGGCAGGTTCTCAGTCTGCAGTCTACCTGGAGCTTGGGGGCCCAAGCAGCAAGGCCAGTACGGCTCCTGTGCCCTCTCTGCCTGAGCCGAAAAGCAGGGACCTTGCCTAGCTCTAATCTTGTCAGTTTGTGGCTTCTCTGCCTCTTTGCCAGAGGAGGAGTGAGCAAGAGAGAGCCATGTAGTCGGACACTCATTTGCAATTTCATTGAAGCATGAAATCGTTTCCTACCTTTACCAGGTAAGTAGAAAATTGACTTGGAGTGGGAGGCAGCAGGGGAGTTACATACTTTTGAAAATTAAAAATGAAAACCTTTGTTGTTTAGGGTTTTTTGTTTTTCTTGGCCCCGTTACCATCAGGAAGACGGCAGCACAGGCTTTTTTAGGGGGTCAAAATGCTGGAATGCAGTTTTGGCCATGTTTTCTTTTTTTTTCTTTTCTTTTTCTTTTTCAGGCTTAATTCACTTTATTTTTCTTGTGTAAAAACCCTGTTGTAGCCACAGCTGGAGCCTGGGTCCTCTGCACGGAGCCTCTGGTGAGGGTCTTGACAAGGTGGTCAGTGAATTCCTGATCGGGAGACTTGTTGAATACAGTCTCCTTCCACAGGTCAGGGGGGCAGGTAGCTGTGGTCTTAGAGATGGCATCAAAGTGTTGGCCATAATTTCTCTAGGCGTGAGTTTTGGCTGAGCCTTGAGTTCACAGTACTGAACTGGGGCCTTGGGTCATGCCGTTCACTGGACGTTAATGACAGTGCTTTGGAATCCCCTAGATTGAGCAGGCAGTGAACCTGTTTGTTGGCACAGACTATCACTCCATCACTCTGAGCACCCGGTCCCCAGGCCTGGTGGAGAAGGGCAGAGAAGGGAGGCAGGGGAGGCGTCGCATTGACTCAGGGTCCTGGAGTCAATCGGGGGACCCAGGAAGCTCTGGCTGCATGTTTCTCTGCTTTGGCTGAGGCAAATCTGGATCACTTCAGTTAGTGTTCAGCATGTCCTGCTGTCGTCTTGGGCCTCTGCCTTGGTCTCAAGGGTGAGTCACTTGTGGCCCCATCTCCAGGCCATCACTTGCCCCAGCTAGGCGAAGAGCCCTGTGGAGACACCTGGATTCAGAGAACATGTCTCCACTGAGCACTTGGGCCTTGATGGCAGCTCTTGTTCCAAGGCTAGGGGATTGTCTAGCCAGTACCGCTTGGATCCCAGCCCAGGGCAGAGCCTGCTGGGAGCAGGGAAGCGGGTACATGAGGCTCTGCTTGGGTGTCCACAGCAAACCCTGCAGGGATCAGTCACCTTGAACAGAGATCAGGCTCCAGAGCTGGACAGCCCATGTGAGAATCCTGGCTGTGGCGGTTTGGGTAGTTTCTTTGCCTCTCTGAGCTGTGGCTTCCCTAGCTTTAAAATGGGACTCACAGGAGAAGCTTCTGCAGAGGACTGTCATGAGAGTGGAATGTGGTCAAAGGCACCAGTTACTTAGCACTGCCCAGACGCCTGCCTGAGTCAGGAACACCGTTTGCATGTTCTATTAACCATGGGAGGCAGCCTCAACTCTAGCTTACCTAGGGGGTGGCTCATCTGCAGGCCAAAGATGTTTGTCCCAGAGCTGGCCCATACCCTGAGAACAAAACCAGTTTCGGCAGGGCAGGGTGAGACCCAGCCACTCTTGCCTATGTTGTCCTTGGCAACGTGGTTGCGGGAGAGGGACTTGGTTTAGCAGAGGTGAGCAGGGAGTGGGTGGGAGGGGGCAAGGGGGCTCATGCTGAAGAGTGAGTCCTGAGAGGGCAGATGGACAGGAGGGGCTCCTCTGACCTGTGGGCTTGTTCCCCCACAGGCTGGTGCACCATGTCAGTCAGCGTCCATGAGACCCGCAAGTCGCGGAGCAGCACGGGGTCCATGAACGTCACCCTCTTCCACAAGGCCTCCCACCCGGACTGTGTGCTGGCCCACCTCAACACACTTCGCAAGCACTGCATGTTCACTGACGTCACGCTCTGGGCGGGCGATCGTGCCTTCCCCTGTCACCGTGCCGTGCTGGCCGCCTCTAGCCGCTACTTTGAGGCCATGTTCAGCCACGGCCTGCGGGAGAGCCGGGATGACACTGTCAACTTCCAGGACAACCTGCACCCAGAGGTGCTGGAGCTGCTGCTGGACTTTGCCTACTCCTCACGCATCGCCATTAACGAGGAGAACGCTGAGTCGCTGCTGGAGGCGGGCGACATGCTGCAGTTCCACGACGTGCGGGACGCGGCCGCCGAGTTTCTGGAGAAGAACCTTTTCCCCTCCAACTGCCTGGGCATGATGCTGCTCTCGGACGCCCACCAGTGCCGCCGGCTGTACGAGTTCTCCTGGCGCATGTGCCTGGTGCACTTTGAGACGGTGCGGCAGAGTGAGGACTTCAACAGCCTGTCCAAGGACACGCTGCTGGACCTCATCTCGAGTGATGAGCTGGAGACCGAGGATGAGCGGGTGGTGTTCGAGGCCATCCTCCAGTGGGTGAAGCACGACCTGGAGCCACGGAAGGCCCACCTGCCCGAGCTCCTCCGCAGCGTGCGTCTGGCCTTGCTGCCGTCTGACTGCCTGCAGGAGGCCGTCTCCAGCGAGGCACTCCTCATGGCGGACGAGCGCACCAAGCTCATCATAGACGAGGCCCTGCGCTGCAAGACCAGGATCCTGCAGAATGACGGCGTGGTCACCAGCCCCTGTGCCCGGCCACGCAAGGCAGGCCACACGCTGCTCATCCTGGGGGGCCAGACCTTCATGTGTGACAAGATCTACCAGGTGGACCACAAGGCCAAGGAGATCATCCCCAAGGCCGACCTGCCCAGCCCCCGGAAGGAGTTCAGCGCCTCAGCGATCGGCTGCAAGGTCTATGTGACGGGGGGCAGGGGCTCCGAGAACGGGGTCTCCAAGGACGTCTGGGTGTATGACACCGTACATGAGGAATGGTCCAAGGCGGCGCCCATGCTGATTGCCCGCTTTGGCCATGGCTCAGCTGAGCTGGAGAACTGCCTCTATGTGGTGGGGGGACACACTTCTCTGGTAGGCGTCTTCCCAGCCTCCCCTTCTGTCTCCCTGAAACAAGTAGAGAAATACGACCCTGGGGCCAACAAGTGGATGATGGTGGCCCCCTTGAGGGATGGCGTCAGCAATGCCGCAGTGGTGAGTGCCAAGCTGAAGCTCTTTGTTTTTGGAGGAACCAGCATCCACCGGGACATGGTGTCCAAGGTCCAGTGCTATGACCCCTCGGAGAACAGGTGGATGATCAAGGCTGAGTGCCCCCAGCCTTGGCGGTACACAGCCGCTGCCGTCCTGGGCAGCCAGATCTTCATCATGGGAGGTGACACAGAATTCACAGCCGCCTCGGCCTACCGCTTTGACTGTGAGACCAACCAGTGGACACGGATTGGGGACATGACCGCCAAGCGCATGTCCTGCCATGCCCTGGCTTCCGGCAACAAGCTCTATGTGGTGGGGGGCTACTTTGGGACCCAGAGGTGTAAGACTCTGGACTGCTATGACCCCACTTCAGATACATGGAACTGCATTACAACGGTGCCCTACTCACTTATCCCCACGGCCTTTGTCAGCACCTGGAAGCACCTGCCCGCGTGAGGAGCACCTGCCGAGCCCAGCCAGGTGAGCCCCTGGCAGCCCACGGCTACTCTGGATCTGGAAAGGTCATGGGGGAATGCAGTCCCACCTCTTCTCAGTCTGGGTGAAGGTCATCATGTCTTCCAGGGAGGTCTGGGTGGGCAGCAGGTGGCTGGTGTGCTCTGGAGTCAACTCCTGGCTCTGCCTTCTATTTGCAGTTAACCTGGAGCAAATTATTCAACCAGTCTGCAGAATGGGGACAGTAACCGTAGTTAGACCAACATGGTAGTTCCCAAACATGGCTACACTTCGGAATCACCCAGGGACATTTTGACGTGCCATGTGGAACATAGGTCAACCTGCAGAGTCTGAGGGTGCAGTCTCCACACAAGCCTGCTCTTACTTTTGACACCAGGTGCAACAAAGAGGGCCTCCCAAACCACCCTTGGTCAATTTTGCCAGAAGGACTTAGAGAAGTCACTGAAGGCTGCTACGCTTACAGTTACAGTTTATTACAGGGAAAGATACAGATTAAGATAAGCCAAGGGAAGAGACATGCACTAAGGCAGAGTTCAGGAGAATGGCCCCTCCCCATGGAATCAGGACAGTGTTACTCTCCTGGCACTGATGAGTAATGATATGTATGAAGATTGCCACCCAGGCCTGGGCACGGTGGCTCATGCCTATAATCCCAGCACTTCAGGAAGGTTGAGGTGGGCAGATGACTTTGAGCCTAGTGCAAGACCAGCCTGGGCAACGTTCAAAGTCAGTCCTGGCTGGGCGCAGTGGCTCACGCCTGTAATCCCAGCACTTTGGGAGGCCGAGGCAAGTGGATCACAAGGTCAGGAGATCGAGACCATCCTGGCTAACACGGTGAAACCCCCGCCTCTACTAAAAATACAAAAAATGAGCCAGGCATGGTGGTGCACACCTGTAATCCCAGCTACTCAGGAGGCTGAGGTAGGAGGATCACTTGAACTTGGGAGGTGGAGCTGCAGTGAGCCAAGATCATGCCACTGCACTCCAGCCTGGGCAACAGAGTGAGACTCCGTCTCAAAAAAAAAAGCCGGGCGCGGTGGCTCAAGCCTGTAATCCCAGCACTTTGGGAGGCCGAGACGGGTGGATCACGAGGTCAGGAGATCAAGACCATCCTGGCTAACACAGTGAAACCCCGTCTCTACTAAAAAATACAAAAAAAATCTAGCTGGGCGAGGTGGCGGGCGCCTGTAGTCCCAGCTACTTGGGAGCCTGAGGCGGGAGAATGGCGTAAACCTGGGAGGCGGAACTTGCAGTGAGCTGAGATCCGGCCACTGCACTCCAGCCTGGGCGACAGAGCGAGACTCCGTCTCAAAAAAAAAAAAAAAAAAAAAAAAAAATTGCCAACCGGGTATGACATCCATGTCTAAATGGTGGAGTCCCCCCAAAAACTGTAAACACCAAAGCCTGCGGAACAGACAGCCTTGGTTTGAGTGCTGTTTCTCTTGGGGGCAGCTGTATGCTCACCAGCGTGCAAGAGATGGGGAGAAGTCCTTCCTCAAAACCAGCAGGCGTCTAGCTTAAGCGAGGTCATCCTCGGGGGCCTTGGAGCAGGGCTTCCTGCACAGCGAGTGTCCGTGGGTTGCTGCCACACTGTCACTGTGTGGAATCGCTGTGAAAACAGATGACACACAAGGCACTCTGTGGGAGGTGATGGTGGGACAGAGACACTGGGAGCAACTCGAGCCAGGCCCTGCAGACCCTGCAGTGAGGGGAAGGAATGGACGGGAGGAACGTCTCATCTGGTGCTGGTTTAATCTCCTGAGAAGCTGGGTTGGGGGCAGGGTCTTCCCGCAGCAAATAGGGGCAGGATCAGCGTGAGGTCCTGCCATGAGAGAGGGTATCCCGGCCAGTCTGGCAGGGTACTGGGGTAGATGCCAGAGAAGGGTTTTGTGCCCCACATGCTCTCTGTGGTTAGGGCATGGGAAAGGCCAGGGTGTGTGCCACTAGCCCTTGGCCATTCTCCCGGCTCATGCTTTCCTGGGCCCCTCACCCCTGGGATGGGGCAGGAGATCCCTGGGTGCACTCTACCTCCAGCACAAGAAGAGACTGTGGAAGATGAGCTTTCCTGCCGGAGGGAGCCGAGCCGCTTCCCACGATCCTGCAGCGCTGGGTGGTGGCACTGGTCCCTGTGTGTGGGCTCAGCTTCAGGTCATAGGAACCCTGTCAGGAGCTGGCCCAAGCTGAAAAATTAATTTCCTCAGTGAGCCAGCAGCTGCTGATACAAATGCTGAAAGCTGTACCCAGTGAAGGCAGTCACTCTTAGCTGGGATTGCTTCTCAATGGAAGCTGTTGGCTCAGCCGCTAACTCAGACCCAGCCAAGCCTTCGAGTCCATAAGGGGACACGGTGGCAGGCAAGGAGGGCCCAAGAACAAGCATCAAGCTGGTGAACATAGAGTGTTTGGGCTCACAGAGGCCAGCCTGAATAGGAACACTGCTTTTCTTTTCTTTTTTTTTTTTTTTTTGAGACAGTCTCACTCTGTCACCCAGGCTGGAGTGCAATGGTGCGATCTCGGCTCACTGCAACCTCCACCTCTCAGGTTCAAGCAGTTCTCGTTCCTCAGCCTCTTGAGTAGCTGGGATTACAGGTGCGTGCCACCACATCTGGCTTGCTTTTCTCTTTTACAGCTTTTCTGTTTTCTTTTTTTTTTTTGAGACGGAATCTCGCTCTTCTCCCCAGGCTGGAGTGCAATGGCACGATCTCGGCTCCCTGCAACCTCTGCCTCCTGGGTTCAAGTGATCCTTCTGCCTCAGCCTCCTGAGTAGCTGGGACTACAGGTGCCCGCCAGCACGCCCAGCTAATTTTTGTATTTGTAGTAGAAACTAGGGTTTTACCATGTTGGCCAGGCTGGTCTCAAGCTCCTGACCTCAGGTGATCCACCCACCTCAGCCTCCCAAAGTGCTGGGATTACAGGTGTGAGCCACCGCGCCTGGCATTCTTTTTTTTTTTTTTTTTTTTTTTTTTTTTTTTTTTTTTTAATCTGCTCCCTTTGGAGAAAAATCAGACCTGCCAAATTTCTTGATTCCCTGAGGAGATTCCAAGAGGATGCTGGCATTTCCTCACTAATTCCCTGTTGCTGTCCTCTAGGTCATTTAGGAACCTGGGGAATGTTGTCTGTGGGAATGGAGGTGCCTCCCACCTCAGGCCAGCCGGGATGGGCAGGATGAGGGGCCCATGCTGCTGGCCTCAGGCAGCTAAGACCATCTCTGGTCTGAGCCTCCAGACCAGAGACTGCCCCCTGCCTACCCTCCAGGTTGGAGGCTCCCTCTCACCTGGCCCTGCCCTGTCAGCTGGACCTGTTGAGCTCTCCCAGGGGTTACTCTGATCCCGGGGACCTGGAGGGAGCATGCGTGGTGTCTTGGTTGTGACTTTCTGGCTGCTTCACCCTGGACTGGCTCAGCTTCTCCATCTGGACAACGAGCGGAAATCATATTACTCATAGCACTTGGATAGAGATCAAATGATTGCCAGTTTCAGAAGCAGCTTTAAAAGGGGTAGTGATGGAGGACAGGGAGGTGCTGATGATGATGGTTTTGGGGTGCTGTGGGCTGCAAGGGCCTCTAGATGTCCCTGCTTAGCCCCTCCCTCTGAAAGGCCTGTCCACCCATGACTGCTGTTCCTCGGCGGGCACTTGCCCTGTGCCCACTGGAGTCGTCCTCAGTCTGTAATGGGCTTGCTGTCACCAGCTCCATTTAGGGATGAGGAAGCAGACACACAGGACTGAGCCAGTCCCAGACCTGATGGGGTAGCTACCTCCAGACCCTGTCATCCCAGAGCCATGTCCCCAAGGCGTTCTGGGCTGTGTGCTTCCTCGGCTGCCGCGCTGAGTCCAGGTTGCTCTTAAGCTTCTGCCATTGCCCTGCGTTCCAGCTGCTTCCTTCTCATGGGCCTGGCAGCGACCCAGAGACACTCCGGCAGCCCCTCCTCGCCTGAGGCCGCCCCAGTCCCATGGCTTCTGTCCCCTCGCTATGTCCCTGGGTTGTTCCCATGCTCTGCAAAGCCCCTCCTGTCCAGCTTCTGCCTGGACAGCTCAGTGTCCGAGTTCTCTTCAAAGGCAGGGAGTGAGTTAGTCTCTCCACAGAAGGACCTGCAGCACAGAAGCCGACGCCCGGGCATGCCTGGCCTTTCCCAGGTCCCCAGGAAGTGGAACCACAGTGGCTGCAGGCAGAGCTCTTGCTACTCAGGCAGCCATTGCAGAGCTGTCCGGGCTGAGGCAGAGGAGAGCCCCCAACTCAGGCAGCTGCAGACGGGGCCTGTGATGTGGCTCTGAGTGGGAGGGGCTGAGCCCTGGAACCAGACAAGGCTCACGGGGAGCTGGGTGGAGTGCCCTTGACAAGGACGGGGCCAGGGAGGGTGGAAACAAAGCACACCTGCCGCCTCCCCCACGCGGTGGGCGCTCCTGGTGACCATGGCGCTTCTCACTGAGCCTCACTGCCTGCAGCCCCAACCAGCGCATCGGCCACCTAGAGTGTCCTCTGGCAGTGCCTGGGCCCGAGATGGCTTCTGTGGCCACCCCACTCCCCACGTTCCCCTCCCTGACTCTGCTCTCCCAGGCAGCAGTGGGGATCAGGGTGCTGGTGAGAAGTCCAGCTCTCGCTCGTCCCCACAAGCATGGCTGAGTCTCCTGCCTCCATGCTGGGCCCAACTGCCCCTGTCCTTGGAGGCCCCTTTCCATCCATCCTGCAAGACTCTGACATAAGCTTCAGAAGCCACCAGGAGGTCCCCTGCACACTGTGGCCTCTGCACCCCAGATGATGGCCCCTGTTTGTCCACAAGCATTTGTGTTCCCTGTCCTGGCCGCTTGTTGGAACTCGTCGTAGGTGTGAGCATCTGCATCGAGTCCCCTGTCATTCACACAGCTGTTTGTCATAGGTCTTGCTGTTATAGGGCACC
Organism: Rhinopithecus roxellana; assembly: GCF_007565055.1. Classification (NCBI taxonomy): domain Eukaryota; kingdom Metazoa; phylum Chordata; class Mammalia; order Primates; family Cercopithecidae; genus Rhinopithecus; species Rhinopithecus roxellana. Next base: position 104,896,358 of record NC_044553.1, read on the forward strand.
CGCTGGGACTCTGAGAGGGGAGACAGTTGGCATCATATGAACAGTGAGTCAGGGCTGGAGCAGGACTTGAGCCCTGCGTGTGCTGGGGAGCTGGCCACGGGCATCTTCACATCTGTGCCCTTGGCACAGAGCACAGGCTTGGCCACAGCTGCCCAGAAGCAGCGGGGAATTGCTGAGCTGGAACCTGAGTGATTTCCAGGGCAGCCCCTTGCTCCAGTGTTGCGGTTGGATCCACAGCCTAGGGGATAGTAGCCAGTGGCCACAGGAGGCCCCGTTACCCACTAAGGGTGCTCTTGCTGTGAACATTCTCTCCTTTCTCTCCCACTGGGTACCCCCTACTCCAGGCCCTTTAAGGCGCAGCCCCCCAACCCTTCTCTCCCACCTGCCTCCAGCATGGGGGGCTGCCGAATGCAAGGCAGGCGTCCAGCTGCCAACAGCTTGTCTTCTCTTCACAGGTGTTTTTGGGGCCTGGCCACTGGGGTGCAGGGCAGGGCTCATTAATCCACTGTGGGCTCCGTCACTGCTGCAGGAGGGACAGTGCGGCACATTCTCTCCTGTCTTAAAAGAAGTTGCTACAGATGGGAAATCCCAGAGCACAGGCCTGAGGGTTTCTGCCAGCCTCGAGGGTTGGGCCTGGCTAAGCGAGTGCCCAGGACGGAGTCCGTCCGTCCAGGCGTCAGCAGTCATTCGTTCCTGTGCCAGCCTGGGGGATAGAGCACCATCCCACCCTCGATGGGGCAGGCTGAGGCCAGCGGGGCAGGCCCTACACCAACAACCCACAGGGTACACGTCGGCCAGGGCCTGCCGCACACAGGAAGTGCAGGGCGGCCGCTGACCCCTGTCGCCTCTGCAGGCTGGAGGGTTAGCCCGTTTCACAGATGAGGAGGCCAGGCCCAGGGAGCACCTGCCAAAAATTAAAGGGCCCAGCCTGAGAGGGAACACAGGAGCCTGGCCCCGAGGCTCCCCAACCCCTGTGCTTCTGGCTGTCATCTGTATTCCTCTCAGCAACTCAGGGTGCCCTGGGGGACACCCCCAGGTAGGTGGGGTGGCTGTTCCAGGTAACGGCCCTTGCCCTGAAGGGACCACATGTCAGCATGTGGCGTGCTGGGACGGGGCCAAGACCGGGCAGCCAGGCCCCAAAGGTTTGGGTTTGCTATGTTAGAGCACCTCAGGATGGTTAGGGCCCCTGTGACCCCAGCTTCACACTTGTGAGGAGCTTGAAGGGATTTGGGGGCCTTCTCAGTCACCCAACCCAGCCTCTGTATCTGGAAACAACTTGACCACCTGGGGAGGGCAGAATTCCTGCAGAGTAGCCTTCAGAGAGCAGAGGGCCCAGCACTGTGAGGGATGGAGAGGTGTACCCCACTTAAAGGGGACAGTCCCATGGAGCCTCAGTGCTGGCTTCAGTGTTTTAATTGAAATGTTACTAAGGTTACTTAGATACACACAAGCATACAACTAGTAAAGCCCCTTATGTTCTTGTTCTTACACAACTGTAAAACTAACACGTACAGGTTAAATACAGCCAAAGCCAAAAACCCCAGACAGCGGCACCATTAATCACTGCTTTGCTGAGGCCCCTTGCCTCGTGGAGTGGATGAACACGCAGGGTTGCTAGAGCGCTCTGCCTGCCTGCCCCCCCCCGTGTAAGAAGGCTCACCTTTTCCCCTTTCAGGGCCTCGGAGTGGTATGTGAGAGGGAACTTCTATGAGGGGAATTGGCTCACTTGGTGATGGAGGCTGAGAAGCCCCATGATAGGCTGCAAGCTGCAGAACCAGGAGAGCCGGGGCAGTCCTCAGCCCAACTACAAAGAACCAAGAGCCTGGGGTGGGGATGGGGTGGTGGGCAGCAAGTCTCAGAGGCCAGAGGACCTGGAGCTCTGATGCCCGATGGCAGAGAAAGAACAACCTAGCTCCAGAAGAAAGAAACCTGAATTCCCGTTTCCTTAGCTTTTTATTCTACCAGGGCCCCAGCCCATCCTATTGTGCTCACCTGCACTAAGGGCAGATCTTCCCCACCCGGGCCACGGCTCTGATGCTGGTTGTCTCTGGAAGCACCCACACAGACTCACCGGGGCAGCCCAGCCATTCGAATCAAGTGCCAGGCCGCTTGGGTTTCCCTTCCAGGAGAAGAGGGCCAGGCTCCATGCCTGCTGCAGCACTGAGAATACATAATGCATCCCCGGGGTCTGGGTATCCCCGAATCCAATTAAGTTGACACCTGAGTCATCCGAGTGTGGCAGATGAAAGCAGGCCTGGGGTGCCTGAATCACCGGACTGCGCTGCTGGCGAATGGTGGATCTGGTGGTGTCATGCCCAAGCCTCATGGGCAGCTGCCTCATTGTCATTTTGTTTCAGATCAGGTCAGAACAAAACAATGTGGCCACTGATTGATTTTCTCTTTCTCTCCTCCTTCCACAGCCCGCGGCTCTCAGTGTCACAGCGTGGCCTTGGCTTATGTGCCACAGCGGGAGCTGAGCGGGTCCTGGACCAGCTCTCCGAGAGGTGGAAGGGGCCTCGCCAGCTCTGGGGAGCAGCAGCCTTGGGCTGTTCGGAGCTTTAGGCACAAGAAGAGAAGCATCTCTTGCATCTGTGCCCCTGGGGGCCTCTTCAGCTTTGCAGTGGTTTATAGGAAGACATACCTCCCAGAGGGGCATGGACTGCCACCAGGACTGACCCTGGCGTCGGGGAGAAGGACACTTGCAGAGCGTTGAGATCACCTGTTTGGCAGGTCCTGGACTGGGGCCGGGCCGGCAGGGACAGGGAGGAGCCCCGGGTGGCTTTCGGGGCTGCAGCACTGCCACACATCCTTTCCCTCCCGGCCTGCCCTGCTGGGGCACTACTGCCACCTATAGATGGTGTCCCAGGCCTGGGAAACCAGGTTCCCAGGGGTTGAGACCAGAAGGTTGATAAGCAGAGAACCCAGGACAGATTTTATAAGGTGTAGAAACTGCAGGGGGTGTGGAGCTCAGTGACATCCACGAGGTAATAAGGCTAATTGCCTTATTTGCTAATAAGAGCAAAGGACACCCAGACCTCCAAGGTTTGTGGGCCCCTGCCACAAAGCTGTAAGTCCCAGCCCACCCACTCAGGGCCTTGCCCAGTGCTGTGGCCTGGTGGGGACACAGATGCTCTGGCCACTCAGTGGAGCTGGGCCTGCAGCAGACTCAGGACTCCGAGTGCCCTGGGGGTCACCCCTCACATCCCCTCCTCAGAGCCCACCCTGAGAGGCAGCAGTGACCCCCGTGGTACACACCTGCCAACAGCACTGGGGGCTTCCCTCCAGGAGACCACGCTGCCCTCCAAGACCAGGGGCAGCTGTGAGCTGGGATATCAGAGGGACCCCAGGGAGTCCCCTGCCTAACCCCCCAGGGCCGCATCCGTCTCAGTTTGGGGGACAGCGATGGGGCCCTCACCATCCTCTTGCGTCTATCTTGGCCCCCATTTGCTCCCTGAGCTCCAAGATAAGAATGGCCGTGAGAGAACTGCTGAACATTTGTTCATTGCTGTCACCTCCTGAGTCACTGGGGTCCCGCAGCAGAACCTCCCTGACACCTGGGCTGTGGAGAGGTTGGTGCCTGTCAGTGACCATCCTACTGCCTCTCACTCACTCCTAACCCCCTGTTTGAGGGGGAGGGGTGTTGGTGCCTTAACGGGGCTGGGTAGGGTGTCCAAACTTGTGGCTTCCCAGGCACCTGCAGTGTGAACACTGCTTGACTGGCTCAGGGTTAGGGCTGCAGAGGGGGCTGTGCCACAAACCAGTTACTTAAGCAGCCCTGAGTGTCCCCATGCCTTGGTGCGGATCCTGGAGGCCTCTTGGGGGTGGGACCTTTGGGCAGGGTTTGCCCACTGATGCGCCCCCCACCATGGGGCACTGGCTACATGGGGCTCCTTGGACCCTGTAGACCCCGCAGACCCCGCCTATGTCAGGCCGGTTGCCCGAAGACATTCAGCTGTGGTCCCCGGGGATGGCTTTGCTGGCACACGCAGGAGCCCGGCCGCGGGGCTGCAGGGAGTGCACCTGGACCCGTGGCGTTGCTTCATTGAGATAAAGAACACTTACCACATAGTACAAAGGATGGGCCATGGTGCTTTCCCCGAAAGTTGTGTTGAGTTTTTACCAGTTTCCTAACTTAATAAAAAGAGTTGAGAAAATTCTTTGCCTGCCTTGTGTGCTGGGATCAGTCTTGGAGACGTTGCTGTTGGCTGACTTCAGTCCTGTCCCACCAGCCAAGGCTCAGGCCTGCCTGCTGGCGTCTGCCCCTCTCATGAGCTGGGAAGGGGGACCCACCCGGATGAGAGGTCTCCCCATTCCTGTCTCCTCCTGAAGTTACTTTAGAAGCCATGAAGTTGATTCCGTGGAGAGCCCTGATCCTGTCTGCCCCTCCTCTTGAGGCGATTCTCTCCTGGAAACTAGTAAATAGAAGCTGGGAATGTCATTCCATCCACTCGAAAAGGCAGAACCTCCAGTTGATGCTCCTTTGTCTGAAAATAACCCAAGCGCCATTCAGAGGGGCAAAATGGCTGCAGGAGGCAGCTCTGCGGTCTGAGCGCCAGCTCACAGCACCATTGTGCCCGTTGGTTGCACTGTGGGTCCTGGTCTACCTGCCCTTCTTGTGGGTTTTCATAGTCACCATGAACCTCATGAGCTCAAGCATATGCCCGCGGGATAAACATCGTGTTCTGTGTTTTGTGGTCTCACCCTCAGGCGCCCCTCAGACAGCGGGCAGCCCAAGAAGGTCATGCTGTGGCGCAGCCTGGGTGCGGGGTGGCTGTGCTGTGAACGGGAACCCGGAGGTGCCCCAGCACGGCGGCTCTCAGCGGCGGCTTTCATGGTGCTCAGGTGGTGTGCTGGCCCACAAAATCCAAATGGCGCCTTCACAGTGTAAGAAGTGCTCTGATGCTGGCGTAGGGGCATGACGTCACATTCCTTAGAAAATGGAATGATCTTGAGTGGGTTTGTCTCAGAGATGAGTATGGTGCGTGTACAAGGGCCAAGAGCAGAGAGGGCCTCGTCCCTCCCCCTGCCCAGAGGTGCAGCCCTGGGAGGGGCGTCCTAGGACTCGCCTCGCACTGTCCGCTCCTGCAGCAGTGGTGGGGACCACAGGTGAATGCCACCACTTCCATACAGGCCTGAGCGCTTCACTCTGGCCAGCGCTTCACATCCAAAGCCAGAAGTTGGCTCCAGCTAGAGTCCTGTGAGTACAGCTCAGACAGCAGCAAAGGTGAAGTTCCCTGTCACGCAGTCACAGGGTGAGTGTGAGCCGGCCGTGGCCCACAGGGCTCCAGCGTTGCACCCCACCCCCTCTCTCCCTGCTCTGCCGTCTTCCATGCAATGCAGCGGTTTCCTGGTCCACCCTGGCCATCCCCGCCCCGGCTGTCCCATCTGCATTCCAGCCAGTGGGAAGGGGAGGAGAGAAAGTGATGGGCAAGCCTGTTTTAAGGGCATGGCCCAGAAGTTACACCATAACTTCTGCATTCTCCCGGCAGCTAGAACTCAGTCACATCCATGCCTGACTGCGAGCGGGACTGGAAAGTGCCCCGACGAAACATCAGGACTTCAACACAACTAAAGGGAGCATAGATATTAGACAGGCAGCAGCCTCTTCCTCTACATGTTGGGTCAAGGTTGGAAGGAACCTGGGCACACCGCCCTGCCTCCCGCTTCTCTGGGAGCATGTAGAGCCACTGTCTGCCAAGATCCTGGCTCTTGTCAAACCCCTCTTGTCGAGCAATTGTCAAGCCCCGATTGTGTGCTGCTCACTGGCCAGTGCTTTGCATAATTACCTCCTTTAACCTTCGCAGTGACCCCCGGAGGTAGACATTCTTGTCCTCTTCTTGCCGATGAAGAAATGGGTCCAGAGGTCACAGTAACTTGCCCAAGGTCTCATTCTAGTAGGAGGAGGAGGAGGCAACACAGTGGCAACTGACAGAATGTGGACTCTGGAGCTAGGCCCACCTGGGTTTGGGTTCAAGCTCTCATGTGTGGCTCTCATGTATGTACAAGCTTGGTTAAACCACTTGATTCTCTGATACGGGCTTAATGATAGCAGGGTTAAGAGTTGAGGTCGAGTTCCATAAAGCACTAAACACCATGACCAATGCCCATAGCCCGTTACAGCCGCCACATTGCAGCAGTGGAACTGGGATTTGAAACCAAGCCATATGCTACATTGTGGGGGCTGGGAGTGGTGTTGCTTCCAGTCATTACCCAGCAGGCCTAGCTCCATGTTCCTTGGCCTCCCAGGGGTCAGACTGAGTCTGGGACAGGGCTTGGGGAGGGGAGAAGCCACCCTCCCCATCTGTGATGGGGCAAGGCCTCTCTGGAAACTTTGGGCCCGAGATGGCCAGTGGAGCTTTCCTTGGTTGTGCCTGATGCAGGAAAGAAAATAGGCCATCTTGGAGGCTTTGGCATCCTGAGAGCCTGCCTGGGGGGACTGTCAAGTTGCCAAGGGCAAGGAGAGGGTAGCCAACTGCCTCCTCCACCTGGCTGTTCAGCCAGGTCTCCCTGCCTTCAAAGGACACTTCTTTGGCCAGGAACTGACAAGAATGAGCCCAGAGTCATTCACCGCAAGGGTGTGTGGCGGCCGCCCCTTGCTCAACACCCAAGGCTGCAAATCCTAGTGGGGAAAGAAGCAGCCTCTTCAGAAGTGATTGTCTAATGAGCGCAGCTTGCAAAGAACCTCGGTTCTTCTGGATCATCACCCGGGGGGATATTTTGCAGAGTAAGAAACTTGTATGCCCCGTCCATCATGTCCCCGCCCCGGCCCCAATCCCAGCCCAGATGGATCTGCCCGGCCTCTCCTTCAGGAGGTGGAAATTACGGCTGAATTATGGAAGAGGTGGTCTCTTCCAACTTGAAGAGACCATGAAGGTGATCGGCCCCCAGCTCCTCTTCTGCTCTCAGGCCCAGCCCTACCTGACATACAGCTTGTCCCGCTCATGGTACCTGCAGAGGTTCAGGCCCTGCCCAGGGAGCCAGGGTGATTCGGGTGAATTTCCCAGAGTGGGCACAATATTGTCCTGCATTTTCCCTTGCCTTGTTGGGCTTTGGGATGTGGCTCTGCCTCACTGAGGGTCAAGGAAAAGCCTAGAATAGGCCACAGTCTTCTTAACTTAGGATTTGGGATCAAATTCAGGGGATCCATGCACTTGGGTGGGAGAAAAATGACATATTTATTTTCACTAACCTCTGACTGAGGTTAGTGATCAAGTGATCCGCCCGCCTCAGCCTCCCAAAGTACTGGGATTAGAGAGCCACTTCGCCTAGCCCAAGGTCGCTGTTGAGGTCACCATTTTAAAGCTGAGGAAACACGCTCAGCATGGCAGTAGAAGCTCTGTTGGTTTCTGTGTGTCTGGCCCCAGCTGCCCAGGCCCCCTGAACCTGAGGGGCCTTACTCTGGCCCTGGGATTGGCCTGGGTTTGGAACCTGGCACTCGGGACCCTGAGAGTTTGCAGCAGTAGGGGAGCAGTGGCTTTTTTGAGTTGAATTGAGTAAGGCTGGACTCCTTTTCTGTCCTTTCTGCAGGTAAAGGAGATGAGCAGTGTTGCTCTGGTACCCAGAGAAGCTTCCAGGCACTCCTGGGTTGCACGATAGATTACATAATTCTATTGATGGGCACCAGCTCCATGCCAGGCCCCAGGGCTCCAAAGCCATTTCCAGGTAGACTCATCGCAGCTTTCCCACTCAGCTTGCAGGGCTGGTGGGGAACCAGGGAAGTTGGGGGCAAGAGAGACACATCCCGCCAAGCCCACCCTGTGGTGGCTCTACCAGCGTCGGGACCGCAGAGCGGACAGGACGGCACAGTCTTATCCTGACCACCTGCATTCAGGAGAAATGCAGGCTCCAAGAGCAAGTACCATGAATGGCTTCACCACAGCTGCGCTTTCTTCACATTGGCTCCTGTGAGCTTCCGCAAAGCTTCCAAAGCTGGCCCCGCTTCTCCCCCCTGCAGAGTGAACACTGAGGCGCTCTGTGTCTCTCATCTCTACAACCCTAACTGGGGCCTCATCAAAGACTAGCGAGGAGTAGGTCCTGTCTCTTCCTCTCGCCACCTCCCCACTTCCCATGGAGAATAGTGAGATTTTTAAAATGAGAGTTGAAGCCATACCGAAAAGCCTGGTGCTGTTAAATGCAGCTGTGACATTTGCCTGAGAGAGGTGGCCCGTCTGCGAGGGGGTGGGGGTTCAGCTCCCAGTCTGCCCTCCAAGCTGGTGTTGCCAGCTGTGGCTGCCTCTTTGCTGTAGGCCTGCGAGGTCCCTGCCATGCCTGTCTCCTCCTCCCAGCAGGAGTGTGAGCTCTGCTCTGGGGTCAAGGCCAGACCTTGGCAGCCCATGTGCTTGGCTCCCCCAGCTTAGCCTGAGGATGTGGGTCCTCAGTTTGCACTGTGCAGCATCGGGGGCCACACTGCAGTCAAGCCAGCTGGGTACAAACATCAGCTCTTCCTCTAGTCGGTGGCCCTCATTGGGAAGGTCCCTCTGCCCCTGCAACTTCATTTCCTCATTCATAACAAAGAAACATGGAACAGATCATATTGCTTGTTGTAAGAATTGAAGTAAATCGGGTAAAGGGGATACTAGATTTCCGTCAACAATGTCCATTTCTTTTGCCCATGTACGTTTCCAGCTTGAGTAAAGAGTGTGTGTGTGTGTGTGTGTGTGTGTGTGTGTGTGTGTGTGTAAAAATTGAAAGAAGAAAGCATTCCAGCTTTTCTGGGGAGTTGAAGGCAATTTCAATAAAAATACATGTTTCTGGCCGGGTACGGTGGCTCATACCTGTAATCCCAGCACTCTGGGAAGCTAAGTCAAGTGGATCACTGGAGGTCAGGAGTTTGAGACCAGCCTGGCCAACATGGTGAAACCCCCGTCGTGGCAGGCGCTTGTAGTCCCATCTACTCAGGAGGCTGAGGCAGGAGAAACGCTTGAACCCAGGAGGCAGAGGTTGTAGTGGGCTGAGATTGCACCACTGCTCTCCAGCCAGGGTGACAGTGTGACTCTGTCTCCAAACAAACAACAACAACAACAAAAAGTTTCCATTTTAGCTGTGGCTGCCAGGAAGGCCCAGAGCCCACCAGAAGGTTCCTCACAGAGGCGTGTCGTCCCTCCTGTTGGCAGGAGTGCTTTGTCCTCCTTCTGTGGCTTGAAATTGTATGAGCCACCTCAGAGAAATGGTTACTGCCATCACAGGGTTCAAAGGACCTCAACTTCTGGTTGAAAAGTGTGCAGAGTCTTACAAAACTTTCTGTGACTTCCTGATTTTCAGACTTTTTGGGAGGCTGACCACCTCCAGGAAGACTGATTTGCTGTGTTGCTGGTGGGGACAGTCACCCTCAGGTCCAAGCCTCAGTGTGATGACTGAAAGAAGACTGTACGGGTTGGGCGCTTTGCTCAGTGCATGCTGAGCCCCGAGGGTCAGGCCGTGGCTTGGCAGATCTTCCCCAGGCGACCTAGAATGTCACTGGGCATGAGCTGGGTTTGTCCAGGCTTGTCTAGCTGGAGTCAGGGCTAGCGGGTGAGGAGGTGTTTCTCTCTCTTGCCAGGTAAAAGCCAGGGCTTCAAATGCTTGTGGTGATGGAGAAAGAGCAGGAAGACACCAGGGCCCCACCTTCCTTGGGGGGAAGTGGTCTGGCATACAGGGCTCCCACCGCAGAGAGGAGCTTCGTGATGGGCCCCAGGCTGGGTGAGTCCTGAGGAACTCCTCTGGGATCTGGGGATGCGCTTTCCCAGAACCGTGCCTCTGCCCGTGCCTGTTCCTCCTTTCCCACCTTTCTTCCTCAATCCCCCTTCTTTCATTTCACAAAAGGAAGTTATCTCTCGTCCTTCCTGAAACTCATTATGGTGCATTGCTCAGGGTATAAAAACATCTGGGGCACCAAATGGACGTGTTACGGTTGAGCAGCATGAGGGAAAAGTGGATTGCAAAGCATATGGTTGTTAAACAGGGCAGTGCCTTTTGGAGTTCAATTGACAAGCATATGACAAGGTTCCATATCTTTGTGTGTCCATCTGCTCACCTGCCTGTCCATCCACACATGCATCCACCCATCCACCTGCCCACGCACCCACTCATCAGCCTACCCACCATTCATTCATCCACCCATCCACCTGTCCACTTGTCCGTCCGTCCATCCATCCATCCATCCATCCATCCATCCATCCATCCATCCATCTACTCATTCATCCTACCTCCCTCCCTCCCTCCCTCCCTATTATTAACAAGTCATAATTCAGAAGTGAGATAGCTGTCACTAAATAACATTTTTAGTTGTCAACTAAATAACATTTTAATTTTAATTTAAAAGCAATCAAACTTTTAATGGAAATTGAATTCTGAATTGGCCAATTTGCCAAGAAGTACTGGCTTTGCTAATGAGGTCACATGGTGGGCATTTTCTGTAAGTTGAACAACTTAAGCCTTTAGCCCTAAATATATTTGAAGCATGAAAATAATGTCCCAAATTATATACTTGGTAACAGTTACACTTGTGATACCAATTGAGAGCTAGACATAAAACCATGTGAAAGGTACATGGTGGTTCACATTTGTTTTAGGAGGACACAGGAACCAAAAGTGCCGATCAGTGACTGTGTCTTCCCTTCAGAAGCCAGCACAGAGCTGGGCGTGGGACTTAGCTGGACTTCCTCTCTGCCTTTTGGGACGAGGTATGGCTGATGCCTTGATGTGGAGGGGGAAGCAGCGGCATCGAGCCCATGCCCACAGTTGGCCTAAGGCCCACTCAGCACCTGGTGCCAACCCAGGGCAGTAAGAGGAGGCAGGAATTCCAGGAATGAGCCGGCTGGCCCTGGGCTGGTTCCGACAGGCTCCCTGCCCTGGCAGAGGCTCCAAATCTGAGGTTTCTTCCAGAGGACGCCAGGCCAGGTGCAGCGATGGGGTTGGGAGTCTAAGGTAGGGACAGGAAGGGGGTGACCCTGTAACCCGAAACACTTCAGTTGTCTCATTTCAAATACCCCTGTATGGAAATAAACTAATGACATTATTGCACAGAAAATGCTATGTGACCATCCACCATAGAGAGTTAGTGACTTGGAAAGATGCTTACGATATAAAGTGGAAAAAGGCAGGACGACCCATTATATAAAATAAACTATGTGTGTTTATAGAAAAGAGACCGGGAGGGTGGACCACCGTGTGAATTGTGCTTATTTCTAGATGTTCACTGTAGGTGATTTTTAGAAACATTCTTACTGAATTATAATTGATGTACAAATAAACTACACATAAACTATACAGTTTTGTAGATTCTGACATATGTCTATACCCATGAAACTTGCATCACAATCATCATAGTGACATCTATCACCCATGAAAGCTTCCTTATGCACCTTGTTAATATGAATAACAGTTTTATCAAGACATAATTCACATACCATACAGTCCACACATTGAAAGGGTACAGTCGGCCAGGTGCTCATGTCTGTAATCCCAGCACTTTGGGAGGCCGAGGTGGGCACATCGCTTGAGGTCAGGAGTTTGAGACCAGCCTGACCAACATGGCAAAACCCCATCTCTACTAGAAATACAAAATTAACCATGCGTGATGCATGTGCCTGTAATCCCAGCTACTCAGGAGACTGAGGCTGGAGAAGCGCTTGAACCCCGGGAGGCGGAGGTTGCAGTGAACTGAGATCGAGCCACTGCATTCCAGCCTGGGTGACAGAGCAAGACTCCATCTCAAAAAAAAAAAAAAAAAAAAAAAAAAAAAAAAAAAAATGCAAATTCTTTGGCTTCAGCTTTGGATAGTCTGATTCATTACCTCTGGGGTTGGGCCCAGGGATATGCATTTTAACCAGCAGTCCAGATCATTCTAAAGCAGGAGACCCAGGGACTGCCCTTTGGAAAACACTGGTCTAAGGGGAAATCCCAGGTCTGCTGTCAGAGATGTGGGTTTGTGCCTGGCTCTGGCTGGGCCAACTGAGCTCCATGAGCCCTGTCATCACCTGCCAATGGGGAGACTCGATCCGATCCCCCTTCAGGACGTCACGTACCCCAAGATAATGGGTAGGAGGCTCCTGTGGCTTTCCCAGTGAGTGCCCCCCTCTATCGAGCTCTGAGGCCCGAGAGAACTAATTCTAAGAAGTCAAAATATTGAAAAACTTTCTTTGACGCAGGTGAGTCTGAAACCACGTGGAATCCTCCAAATCACAGGAAGTGCTCACACCTGGCAGGCCTGCTGTTGGGGAACTGTGAGGACATTAATCAAGTTCAGCCTCCATGTTGTCATTCACTTCCTGCCAAGCGGGACAAAAGGGTGTATATTTTTCTTACAATAACTGGGGTAGGTGTCATCCCATTTTATAAATAAACTGTAGTGCAGAGAGGTTAAGCCTGTTGCCTCAGGACACATAGACGTGGGGTCCCAGCGTGTGAATTTCATCTGTTTCCAGACCTAGCAGGTTGACTCTTCAGCCTGCCTTCCCTGAGCGACTCTCATCCCAGTGGGAGAGGGTGAGAGCCCCTGGGCTCCCTGGTCCTAGACAGGGTCCCAGCAGGCCTGGCCCACTTTCAGCTAAAAGCCCCTGGTTGTGGTGGGGCTCAGCTGCCTTTGGTTGGGGCTGAGCTGCCCCACAAGCCTCTGGGCAGTCCAGCTGGAGGCCCCCAGCAGGGGCAAGCATTCTGAGACAACTGGAACAATATCCACCCTCCAGACTCGGCCCTGCTGGCAGCACAGTGGTGTCCCCCCAGGCTCCTGGGATAGCCCTGGCCATCCCTGATTCCCAGGACCCAGCTCTGGAATGAAGGTGTGGGTGAGGAGGCCTTCAGCCCACTTCCAGGGGAGCAGGCAAAGGAGAGCTCAGCACTGCGTTGGCCTGGAGTGAGCTGCGGAGATCCAGGTATCTGATTCTGTGTAAGGGGCAGGCCTGTCAGGTAAGGGAGCAGACGGGAAGGTGGGGAGAGGTTTGACCTGGCTGTCAGGGAGGGCTTCCTGGAGGAAGTGACAGTTCACCTGAGCTAAGCTAAGGGAGGTGGAGGTGGCTGCTCTGAGGCAGATTGCATCTGTGTGTGTGTGGCTGTGTGCTGCCCAGGAAGATGGAGAAGACTGAGTCTGCCCCCCTGGAGAGCTCTCTTCAGACTCTTCATGAATCCGGGGCCACTGTCATGGCAGCTGTCCCACGGCTCCCCTGACATGCTTCCAGATGAGTGTGTTGGGCCCTAGACCAAGCACTTCGCTCATCTCTTCAGCATCATGATGAATGTGCGCGCCACCTGCAGACTCTGCAGTCCCTTCTGAAAGAGGAAATGGAGACAGAGGTTTAATAGCTTGGCCACTCGGCTATGAGCCGCAGGCCTGGAGTCTGTATCCATCCTGGTGCCTCTGAGTGGCCCCCTCAGCCCCTGTCCACAGCCCTCCCTGACAGAGGGGACCCCAGCATGGCCCTCTCCCAGGCTCCTCAGGGCAGGCAGCCCTGCTTCACTTGCCCAGCAGCCCTCTCCTTTGGACCACAGAGAAGAACCAAGGTTGTCCAGGCAACCGCCACCTCAAACTCCAAAGCTGGGGGTGGGGTGAGAAGTCCAGGGACAGCTCAAAGGGAAGCGGCGACCGGGGAGGAAGGGAGAGAAAAGCAGGCTGGCTTCCAGCTGGTCCATTCCAAGGAGCCACGTTATGACCCCCTCCCCACAACTCTCCCACTGAGGCCTCCAGGGTCCTTATCCCTGGCGGGGTCCAGATTCTGTTCCCCAGGAAGAAGGAAAGTTTCTCAAAGGCATGGGGAGAGAGGGGTAGCCTACACATCTGTGGGACTAGGGCTGTGTAGAGCAAGCCATTACCATATGAAAGGAGGAGGCCTGAGCGGTGGTGGGAGGGGCCAAAGCTGTCACTTTGATACCAAAGGCAGCTGGGGATGGTGGAGGGGGTAGGGGAGGGGAGGCAGCGACGGAGGGCCCCAAACTGGGGTGGAGGGAGTAGGCTGTTGGCGCCCTGGGACCCACATCCTCCCCGTTTAGGGCACACACCACTTCCTCCCACTTGCGACTCCTCTCTGGCCCGGGGGGACACTCACAGAGGTGGCAGGACGGTGCTGGAACTGGACTGCTTCAGGACCCTCTGGGTGACCTGCCACTGTGCCCCTGAAGAAATAGAGTCAAATTTTAAGGACAAAGGAGTCTCCTAAGACTCCAAAGAACAGGAACTGTGGTGGGAATGGGGAGGTGGGGGGCTTGGGGAGGCACTTCTTGCTGTGCAGAGGCTGGATGAGGGGGCTGTCACCCCCAGGCAGGGAGTTCAGGGAGTTCCAGGTCTGAGGTGTAACAATCTGCAGCTCAGCTCTCCTGCCCTCTGCTTCTGTGGCTGCTTCCAAGGAAATCGCAAGCAGCGTGCAAGACTCCTCTCCTCCCAAGCTCCTCCCTGGCCTTTGGTTTTTGGGGCCTCCTAATGTCCTCCCCACACTTCCGGTTTAGATCTCTGTCTTGCAGCATCAGCAACTCCCACTTCTTTTCCGGCAGGCTGTGGCTGCATCCGGCATCTCCTGCTAGTTCACAGGCGGCCGCCCCTAGGCCTCGGGCTTTCCCTGGGGACAAGGGACCTTTGAACGGAAAATGGCCACTTTGGTAGGAGCCACTTGGCGGCCAGGTCTGTGCTGCAGCACAGGCTCTGGGCACAGCAGCCTCCATCAGGAGTGGGCAGAGGCTTCTGTCCCTATTGAGTGGCTGTGTAGTGTTCTTGGGGCCCTCTGCGCTGTGTCTCTGCTATCCTGGAAGAGAAGAATGGAACCTTCTTGCTCTTCTTGCCTCCCAGACAGGGCCTGTCCCTGGCTCAGAACCAACTGCGGTGAAAAGCGGAGGGAGGCAGGCCATGGGAACCACTCCTCTTGCCCTGCTGAGGGTGTCTGGGTGGATGAGGGCCACCACGGACCCAGGGCAAGATGGCTGCAGTGGGGGAGGAGACCACCGGGGCAGCAGTGACAGCCAAGTGTAGCCAGCGAGAGAGAAAAGACCAGTGTTTACTGGCTTGCGGGGAGGCAGCTATCACCAGGGCTACAAGACTCTGTGAAGAAACACGTGCACTTCCAAGTTTGTGGTAAAATGAAAGACACTTGGCAGCTGGGCAGGACTTTTGTGGGGTTTTTTTTTTTTTTGAGGAGTCTCACTCTGTTGCCAGGCTGGAGTGCAGTGGTGCCATCTTGGCTCACTGCAACCTCCGCCTTCCGGGTTCAAGCAATTCTCCTGCCTCAGCCTCCCAAGTAGCTGGGACTACAGGCGCATGCCACCTTGCCCAGCTTTTTTTTTTTTTTTTTTTTTTGAGACAGAGTCTCACTCTGTTGGCCAGGCTGGAGTGCAGTGGCATGATCTCGGCTCACTGCAACCTCTGCCTTCCAGGTTCAAGCAATTCTGCCTCAGCCTCCCGAGTAGCTGGGATTACAGGTATGTGCCACCATGCCTGGCTAATTTTCGTATTTTTAGTAGAGACGGGGTTTCACCATGTTGACCAGGCTGGTCTTGAACCCCTGAGCTCAAGTGATCTATCCGCCTTGGCCTCCCAAAATGCTGGGATTACAGGCGTGAGCCACCGCACCCAGTCAGGACTTACTTTCTGGTGACTGGGTCAGGGAGGGGCAGGGAGCTGGGAAGTGGCAGAGCGGGGACTCTGGGCAGCTTTGCTCAGGTTCTCCGCATTACTGTGAACAGCACAGTTCTCCAAGGCCCAGCTGGATTTAAGGGCCTTCCTATAGGTCTAGAAAGCGCAGACTCGAAGAGTAGGAAGCCAGTAATCTAAAAAAGGCAGGCACAGTCTGTGCTGGTAGAGCCAGTGACAGCTACAGCCCTGTGTGTCTCCAGGGCAGACCCGGCATTCTGGGGTCAGACCTGGTGAATCACCCGGGAGCTACAAGTAGAGACGATCTTTCTTCTTGAATTAGTTTCTGGCAGTTGCTCTAGTTTGGGGGTGGGATGGGGTGGAGAATGTTAGCGAAGGAAGAGAAAGGAACGTTAAGGGAAGTCGCAGGCAAGAGAGAGAGAGACAGAGAGAGAGAGAGAGAGAGAGACAGAGAGAGAGAGAGAGAGAGCCGTCCCCAGCAGCTGCTCGGTGCAGAATCTGGCTCCGGAAACTATGGAAATTAACCTTTGCGTTGGGAGAAGCCTCTCCTCAAGAGCTTTGGGGGTGGATGGGGAGTGTCCCTTCTACAGGAACCAGGAACAGGAATAAATCACAGCACCAACCAAGACTTCACAGGAAATTTATTGTTTTTTTTTTTTGAAAGGGCTGAGGGGGACTTTACAAGGGTCTGAAGCTGGTAACTAGAAAGAAAGCTAAATAAAATACAAAGCCAGTATGTTGTGGCAAAATTCCAGAAAACACACTGAAAAAAATCTTTACAGTTTAAAACTGCTTCACTTTATACATAATTACAAATTAATATACAGCATCTGGGTTTTAACCCGTCTTTTTTATCTAATATGATTTAGCACAGAAATGTCCATAGAGCATTTGCAAACGAGCAATGAGAGGAGAGGTATCCGGTGTATCCCAACCACCCTCCTGCGGATCCCTGTGCCTCCCCTGCGCACCCCACGCAGGCAGCAGCACACAGGTGACCACAGGCTAAGCCTGAACCGCAGGCAAACTCACCAGGCACGCCCCATGGCCAGGGCTCGGGGACTGCCCATGCCCTCAGGTGGTGATGAAAGGCAGGGGAAAAGCTCAGGCCAGGGAAGGTGGGGGTGAGTGCTTCCTGCAGAAGCCCCCCTGGAGCGCAGCACAGGTGGTCCCACCTGCTTGTAGGGCAGGTCACCTACTTTGGTGGCAGGGGACACAGTCAGTGGGGGGTCGCCCGCCTTTAACCCTTAGTGAGATAGAGAATTCATGGCCTATCAATCTTTTGACAATTAAATTAGATGAGTACTTGGAAAGATGCCTTTATTTTCCCTTCCTCCCCACCACCCCCTTTTATGGCAGCATTGAAACACTTTTCATTTTAAAGCCTGGCCAGCAGGTAGTAGATTCCAAGGCTCTGGTTAACTAGGAATGCTTTGCTACATTGAAAGGCAAGTTCAAAACCAAGCCCAAACTCCCTGCCTTCTTCTTTGTCTCTGAGGATGGACGAGAGCGACAGGGCTGGCTGGGACACATCCGTAGGTGGCTGCACACCTAGTTGGTCCTGTTGAAGGAAGGCAAGGCACACAGATCTCCAGCAGCCGCCGCCCCCATTTCATCCACAGGGTTATTTCTAGGCTCCCACATTCCAAGGACATCCAAACGCAGAGGGTGCACGTTGTTCTGAAGTGTCTGGGGTCACCTCACAGCCACCCTCTTTGTGACCACTGAAGCCCATTCACCAGGACTGTCTTTCTAAACCCCCTCCCAGGGCCTGGCTGTCCTCTGGGCACAGTTGGGCCACCCATCATTACAGTAAACCTGAACTCCAATGCAAATACCAAAATCCCTGGGAAGAAAGACCTGGCTACAGAAAAAGAGCCCTAGGGAAAAAATTGATGAAATAGAAAGCACTTCTGTGGACAGCAACTTCTGGATCAAGTTCTGGCCTCTAAGGTTATGGTCCCACCCTCTACTAAGGCAGGGTCTATAGTAGCTCAACCCTTGCACACACTTAACACCTCCCTTCCCACATCAAGAAACAATGCCAAGGGTCTCCAAACTTTGTGCTCACGACTAATACTGAGGCCTCAGAAAGGTAACAAATATGGGAGAAAATGAGCAAAGGGGCAACACTGAACAGAGTATTACCCTGAGACACAGAAGGGGAAAAAAGGTAAGATTCGTACCTTTCCAAAAAAACCCTGGTAAGGATTCTTTCTCCCAGATAGCTCTCACGGGGGTAGAGGGAGTACTGGCAAAGGCTGCAAGTGGCAGTTTGCATGTTTTTAACCCTCTCCATTTTCTAAGAAGAAAACACAGTCAATACATTTGATTGTCTTGAAAATGAAGCCAACCGTGACAGCATTTAAAGTGCACATGTCACCCAACTGGAATGACAACTGAGATGACTGGAATTGAGAGAAGATGCAGTCTCCTTCCAGAAAAGCTCACTCGATTCTGAAAATCTGGGGGCTCTGGATAGGAACTCCATCTTTCCCCCAAAACTTAAGCACAATTTCAGGCACCTGATTTCTTTAGCTTGATGGAGAACATGGCGTCCTGGTATGGAAACAGTACTGGGAATTCCGTCTGAGTCACCCCAGAAAACAACCTCTTCTCATGTGAGAGAAACCAAGACAGGCCATTAGATCCAGCAACTAGAACACTGTCAAGGCCATGAGCAAAAGCACAGGCAGCCACCATCCCAGGTAAACCCCCAGGACAGGAACAAATCCCCTTGAGGACAACTCCAAGGGGGAAGAGAGATGACGAAGGTATGTAAGCACAGGTCTTGGTAAGTGGTTCCCTTTCGGCACTGCAGACTGTATTCCTGGATGAAGCTGGGTGGCTTGGGGGAATTCTAGGCACTACCTTCTGATTTTAAACTTGTGCAACCAGGACCTGCCGAAATAGTTTTCAGTGAGTGAGGTCTGGGCAGATGTGAAATCTCCATTTAAAAAAAAAAAACCACCAAAACAACCAAAGCAGGTGAAACATCACAGCTAGGGGGGCAAGAGACACTCTAACACTGATGTCAAGCTCTGTGGCAACATGCTCTAACTTCAGCATCCACGGTGTTTTTGTGAAGAGCATGTACGCGAGTAAATCCATTCAGCACCAACCTCTTATCGTTCCAAACCCAGAGAACAGGGGCACCCAGCCTACATTTACAAGGAGAAGAATGCAGGTTCAGTACTGCCCTCCTGCGAATCCCAGTAGGGGAACTCGGAGCTAGTGACCAGAACAGATAGCCAAGCCCCGGGGTAGATCTCAGGAAAGTCACGACGATTCAGCTGTAACTTGGAGTTGTATGGACTGGTGAAAGAAAGCAACTTAACTTTTTGTTTAGGGTCTTTGCAAGGGGACATGAGATTTTCAATAGAAAAATCAGCAGGTTTTGGCCTTAAAATCTGTTTCTGAAGGGTGGGTATTCTCCATGACAGAAAAAGGCAAAGGTAGCTCAGAGGTGGTGAGTTTCTTCATTCTCAAACAAGGGAGAAGATATCCTTTGATTAAAGAATGAGGCCGGGTAGGGGACGGAAGGACATGGACCCTTCCCTTTAAAATTTCATCTGGGCCTTCAAGGCACTTCAAAAGACACAGAGTGAGTGGTGCTGGCTGCCACTTCACTCAGCATTGACTGGATAGTTTAGACTGTTGGGCTAGTCCTGGCTCACCCTTAAAAAAGAAAAACACAAACACATACATACATATAATAAATAAAACGAATCTAGGCTACACATTTTAAACCAGACCCCTTTCAAATAAACTGAAAGATAAATATCTCCATCTGCAAGGCCAGCTTGCAATTCATCAATAAGCACCAAGTTACAGATTTTTCTTTTTTTAAGTGTGCTCAAAGCCCCATGCTTCTAAGGGGCAAAAAAGCAACAACTGAAGGCCACGTTGGAAGCACAACATTTTCCAGGGCCTCCCTTCTGGTGTACGGGGCCTCAGAGGGCAACATTACCATGAACTGTCCTGCACACACCAGCTGGGGAAAGCCTCAAGTGAACACAGATCAAAACACGCCGGGAAAAGCAAAAGCAAAGCCGAGTAGCAGGGGCAGCATCTGTATCCTCTTTCAGGGGCAGAGTACAATTCAACAACAGACCTTCAGACACATTTGTGAAGAAATCCAATTTTGCCAAGGCCTCCTAACACAAGAAGGGCGCTTTCACAACCACGCCCTCTGGGCCAGCTCCTCTCCAGACCCGCACTGGCAAGAACACATGGCTTTACCCTTCGCCTGAACCCACCTCTCAGCCAGCTTTCCTAGCTTCAGAACACAGCTTCTGCCTGGCCCATGGCGGTGGTGTGCCCATAGGGCGTGCCCTCACCCAGCAAGGGCCAGGCAGCTGCTGTCTGGGAGAGGCATGACAGGGGCTCAGGAACACAGCCAGGAGGCCGTAGCCACTTCTGAGTGGTCAGTAACAACCAAAAGGTGTCACCCTGCAGGGATAATGGTGAGTAGGCCTCTTCACTTTATCCGTGCCCAAAACATGTGGGTAAACATCCTGGAAAACCAGGGTATTTCTTCTGGATTTGATGACAAAATGAGATACTATGGGTTGTTTTGTTGCTTTAGTGCCTGAAACACCGAGATGGAGGTGGTGCAGATCACGTCTTTTATACACATCAAGCCTTCTCTCACTGGTTTCACAAATGTTTGTCATCCCTAAAATGAAATGAGAAATACATGCAAAACAGGGGTGATATGTGCACGGGATGGGTTTAAAGGGAAACCAGTCTCTGAGGATTACTGGGTGAAGTGCTGATATGCAGGGGCTCTGGGTCCATCCAGGCACTGCCCCTGTACTGAGCTAAGGTGACCAGACGTCTGGTGCAGACTGGGCCTTCTTCTAGCATTCCCCATGTATATATGCAGACAGGTCCCCATGTATGGACACAGATCAAGTCCAAAACATCTTCTGTTTGGTTTTGTATTCCCCCAAATAAAAGGCAGTCAGAGGTTCAGACCTTACTTGGATACACTCTTTTAGCCTTTAGGAATTCCTGACATGTCCAAAACCATCACCTGTACTTACGAGGCCACTACTTTCAGTGTAATCCTGAGTAGGGCCAGCCCAACCTGAGAGTCCTGGGCAGTCACAAATCACGGCCGAAGCAGAGTCTGGGCCTCCTTCCCCACCCTGATACTCAAGATCATCTGTTCCTTCTTGTCCAGGACCTGGTGCCACCCAGGAGGACTGGACGCTGAGGAGCAGTGGGCGTCCAGTGTAAGAGACTTTGTGCACGTGGGGACAGCAGGAGAGGTGGGCTGGCTAGGATCAGTAGGCAGCTGCCTCAGCAGAGAGGAAGAGGGTCAGCAGAAGATCTCTTCACCCTCTGCTGATACTTCTGATGTGGGACCATCTGGAAATGTGAAAACCAAGAATGAAAAAAATTCAGAAAAACTGTTCCTTTCATTGAACTTCCTCCCCAACCCAAAGTCTTCTGTAATGCAAATAGGTGACGGGGGCTTATGGGCAACTGACTCTGCACGCTGGGGTTTCTGAACAGATTTGGTTAATAAGGTTCTTGGTGATATCCTTCACTGTCTAATGCTCCCTTTAACTTTTAATAAGCACTAGAATTTATGAAGAGGCCTGGAAAATGTACACTTTTCTTTAACCTGCCACACAAAAAGGAGAGATCAATCCTAAAGAGAAGGATTCAGGGGGAAAAGTGGCACATTAACGGGGAGGCATTTAGTAGAATTCAACCGCGGGCTCTGTGGCCGCTGGCACATTAGTTAGCCTCTGTGAGCTTCAGTTTCCTCACTTCTCTTGGGGTTAGCAGTGCCAACTTCATATAGTCATTTAAGAGTTAAATCACCAAATGCTAGCTGTTAGCAATGACTACTCTAGGCCCAGAAAGGCAAGGAGGACTTGAATTACTTCACTGAGAGGTGAGCTGCAGTTCCTCAATAGGATAATGCCTTGAAAATGAAACCCATGCTTTCTGCTTCTGCACATGTGCCACACAGAGTGGGTTCTTAATGTTTGTTGCATGAGCGCTCTTAGTAAGCGGAGCTGGTGAGAAGGATAGCAGTTTGGCTTCTGAGCATCTGAACTGTACCCTTTTCAACCCTGCCCCATGCCACTAAAATCTACCCTCTCTCAGAATGCACAGACACCATGGCCACAGGGAGAGCAGGTGTGCGTGACTCACCACCGGGCTGAGAGCGGCTGGTTTTGTTCTTCTTTTTTTTCTCCTTCTTTTCCTTTGGCTTAGCTAACCCAAACAGGCGGGTAGAGGCAGAGGTGGACACAGGGGCCTGGCTCTGCCCTTCTGGTCCTTTGTTTGGCTGGCTGGTTGAACTCAGTATGTGAAAAGGCCCCTTATCTTTGTGTGTCCGAGAGATGCTGTTCCTTTTTGGGGACACTGAAAGTTCTGAGTCCAATAACCCTGATTTGGCCATGGAAGGTGCAGATGGCAAGGGGGGCTCCTCAGGATTGGGGAAGAACGATGGAATCCTCATCAGCTTGCTGTGTGGATGCGAAACCTGTACATATTCAAGAGAAGGGTTTTCACTTGGAGGCTGTCAGCGTCCCTGATGCCTACTCAATAAATCCTGGCTGAATTCAACTGGGTGTGCTGGCTGGGTACTTACCCACCTCTGTGAACTCTACAGAGCTCACTTCTGTAGACTGCATAGAGCTCAAAGGTTTCATTAGCTGCCCTCCCCCAAGTAGTATCTATAAACATGTTAAAAATACCGCCTTCAATACTGTTAATACTTTTACTACATACGCAAACACTGGCGTCATAAAAAACCGACAGTACCTTTGATGGGGTGATTTAGAAAAGAATTCCCATTTCCTGAAGAAAGAAGGAGAGCTGCTTAAGACTGCTCTGCACAGGGATGCAGATAAGTATTTTAGGGCAAAGAGATTACACACACCTGTTCAGGTTAGAGAGTAAGTGGAAAAGCCGAGCTTACACCAAGAATCCTAGTCAAAGGTTAAACCAGAGATAAAGAGGATCATCTAATCTGGGTTCTCTTAGCTGCCTGGGAACCCTCCTTTGTCAAAGCACTGATGATTGTATTGGGATGGGGTGGAATCCCTCCTTATGTCATAAAAAGCAACACACAGCATTTGCTGCTCCCCCCTGCTCAATATATTTTGGCAACATCTGCCGAAAGCTACAACTGCCCCCTACTCTGGAAGATATCAGTATAATTTTCTTTCATGGTCCAAGGTCAATCAGTCAAACAAACAGCAACATGATATGCATTTCAAAACACAGGCAGATCTGTGTACACCCAGGCTCTCCATCTGCCACAAGCATCCATGTTTTGGAATAACCAAGCAGTATCACTGAAATAAGCTCAGGAGTGAGTATGCTGAATTACCAAAAGCTTTTCAATATAAGCAGCAGCTATAGAGAAAGAAAGGTTTCATCAGCAGTAGAGAGGCAAATCAGGAACTACGCAGAGTGCAGCTGTCTCAACATCCCCAAGCAAGAATATCATCTGTTCACAAGAGGAGTGGCCGCCTCCCCTAGTTGCTGGGATGGGCGTTTCCCTCTCTAACTGCCTCCCACCCATCCTGCCACATGCGTTCTTCCAGCAACTCTGGCCTGAGAGCCATTTCCTGCTGTCTCAGACCACAGGCACCACATGTTCTGGGGGCTCTTTTATTCTTGCTGTGCTTCCCCATTAAGCTACAAGTTCCTTCAGGTTAGGGCCATGCCTGACTTCTGATGTGACACAGAGCAGTGGGGTTGCTCCTAAAATCCTGGATGGCTGACAGCCATTTTCTCAGATACACGGAGGCTCCTCTAGCTGTTGCCAACTCTAAGTATCCATTACTGCCCTGGCCAAAATGCCCCAGCACTTCCATTCTCTTCTTTAGTCTCCTAGAGATGCAAAAAGCAGAAAAAGACTTTCTACCTCTGCCTCTCTTTCAGGGTAAAACAAAGATTCTTTTTGTTTTTTTGAGACGGAGTTGCTCAGGCTGGAGTGCAGTGGCGAGATCTCGGCTCACTGCAATCCCCACCTCCCAGGTTCAAGCTGATTCTCATGCCTCAGACTCCCAAGTAGCTGCGATTATAGGCGCCTGCCACCACACCCGGCTAATTTTTGTATTTTTAGTAGAGATGCAGTTTCGCCATGTTGACCAGGCTGGTCTCAAACTCCTGACCTCAACAGATCCGCCTGCCTCGGCCTCCCAAGGTGCTGGGATTACAGGCGTGAGCCATTGTGTCCAGCTACAAAGATTCTTAAAAACATTTTTTTTTTTTTTTTTTTTTTTTTTAGTAGAGACAGTCTCCCTCTGTTGCTCAGGCTGGTCAAGCTACCTTCTCACCTCAGCCTCCTAAAGTGCTGGGATCACAGGCATGAGCCACTGCATCTGGCCAAAAACAGGCTCTATATTTCTGCTCACTTTCTTACCGTGCTTAGTACACAGGGGTTCTTAATTCATACCATCGTTAGGTTGCTCTCGTCAGGGAGTCCCATTACCTGACACAGGTCCCGTTCTGTCTGCCTCTGGCTGAGCCGCTCTGCCTCCCGGCGCAGCTGCTCCTGTTCCCTCTCGAGCTGTTTCTGGGCAGCACGCAGTCGCTCCAGGTCATATTGGTATGTGCCCTTCTTCTGCTGGAGCTCCTCCCGCTCCTTTTCCAGGTCCTGCTGCCCCTGCTGTACCTTCTCCTCGCGCTGGGCCAGGAGGGCCTCCCGTTCCCGCAGCTCCCTCTCACGAGCTTCCCACTCGCGCTCACGCCTGCGCTTCTCCTCGAGGTACTGGGCCTGCTGCTTCTGCAGGTTGGCCAGGTCCTGGCGCTGCTTCTCCAGGCTGCGTTGCTTCTCCTGCTCAATGAGGGAGCTCGGACGGGATAAGCTGCGAGTGAGTGCCCTCTCGCTCAGCACCAGTTTCTGGTCCTCAATGTAGCTGTCCTGCTGTAGCACCACACCCTGAGGAGGCACACAGAGGAGAGCCCTGCAACTCTGGCCAGGATGACAGCCAACTTCTGGATCCCTCCTGACCCCACAGCAGGGGGCACCAGGCACTATGATGGACTAGAACTCTCCCCTCATTTTTCAAGCCCATCTAATAAAAATGCTCCAGGATAATTGCAGGCATTTATCACACAAGAACCTCAAAGGTGCAGGAACTCACAGGCCTTTTGTCAAATCTGGTCACATGCTGTTTGCAGTCACTGGTATTACCTGGGTGTGTGTGTGTGTGTGTGTGTGTGTGTGAAGTGGGAGAAACGAATGAGATAGGGCAAATCTTCAAGAAAGGAAGTGAGCAGAATTTGAGGATGTTCCTGGGAAGTCCGAAACAGAAGCTGTATTAGGAAGGCCACTCTATTCAAATGTACAGAGATATGGGATATAGAAACTTATAATCATACTTAAGGCTTTCTAAAGTGAAATAATCTCCCAAGTGCATGTTAGCACGCTATGTGATTTGTAGCATGGTTATCAAGCCACGCCTACAGCACACCAGCCCTTCACTAATTCTAGTCCTGGAAGGTCGATGATACTCTACCCACTGCATTCTGTAACTTTCTCACAACAAGAGCCAGTCTTCCCTAGACTGAGGGCCCCATTTACCCATAAACAGCCTACAAACCTCAAAGATCCAAGTCAACAACAGCCCCAAGCTGCTGTTCTTTGGACAAATAAACGCAGGGACGGAAGATGAAGGCACGCACCTGCAGAGTGCTGAGGAGTTCGTGGAGATGAACAATGCTCTGGACAACCTGCTGCCAAAGGAACAAAATGGAAACATTTGTTTCAGGGCTTTATGTATCTCAGAATCCATCACACTAATGTTTACCTGATAAGATGGCTTCTTTAAGATACAACTAAATGCTTGTATCTTTATGAAATATTTTCAAATTGAAAGCACCAAAGAAAATAAGTGAGCACCAGCAGCCAAGAAAAACAAAAGAAAAACCAGCAGCCAAGAAAAACAAAAGAAGACCAAAGTGACCTGTGTGTAGGAGGAGTATCAGCACAAGTTAAAATGTATTAGAAAGCTTCCAATACTTAAAATGACTAGAATAAAAACAGCATACATCAGTGCAACAGAACAGAAATTTCAGACACTTCCCATAACAATTTAGCATGTAAGTAGCATTTCAAATCAATGGAAAGAAAAGAATATTCAATTAATTGTTCTGATAAAATTGGCTATATTTCTGAAAAAAACTGAGTTGAGACCTTAGCTCACATTAAAAAAAAAAAGGTTCAAATATCTGAAAATGTCAAAGGTAAAAAATATACCATATTTATATCCAAGGCAAGACAGCGAGATCCTATTTCAAAAAGAAAAAAAAAAGAGCTGGAAGGAACTAGAAGGTTTTCTAATCTTGAAACAGGGAAGGCTTTGCAAACACAGAAGTAATGGAAGACACCACATGATTTTTTCAAAAATTTCTATGTAAAAATGTAAAATTAAAATTAAAAGGCAAAGAACTAATAGAAATTCAAATGGAAAAATCTTTGATTTAAAAAAGGCTCTCATAGAACATTATGACAAAAAAAAATACCCTAGTAGAAAAATAGGCCAGGAACACAAACCAGTAATTTACAGAAGAAATATAAATGGACAATAGCATTTATATGTCACATTAAAAATGACTCAACCTTATTTGAAATCAAATAAATGCAAAATAAAATACATGACCCAAACTTATCAAACGAACAAAAAGTTTGTAAGAATAATACTCAATGTTGGTAAAAGATGAAAATGGGCACTTGTATGTCTAATGGGTAGTGCCAAGCACTGCAAAACCTTCGTTCAATAGCATTTTGGCATATCTGGGAAATAATCAGAGAGCTGTGCAAAAAACAATGTATGTACAAAGATGTTCTTAGCTCACTGCTTTAAAAGCAAAACGTAGAAAAACAGTTAACTATCAGAAGGATTAACAAAATTATGGTACACAATGATATGAAGCTGTTCAACAGCATGCTTTGTAAAAATATGCCTTGGGGAAATGCTTTTAATGCATATTAAGAGGAAAAAAAAGCAAGATATGAAGCTCTAGGAAGTATTGATACAAATTATGTAAAACTTTTTATACTATTCATACATATACAACTCGGATATGTTATGTAGAAGGCTGGAAATATAAATACCAAACATTTAACAGTAGCTATTTTCCAGTGGTGGGATGTTTATTATTAAGTGACTTATGTTACTTATCTACCATGAACATGTATTCCTTTTACAATACTTAAGTCATTTAAAAACAAAACACAAAAATCTTAATTACTAGGCTTAGCTCTTCTGAGAAAACTTTTTACCCCTTATTTTTTTTATTTTTATTTTTTGAGACGGAGACAGAGTTTCACTCTTGTCCAGGCAGGAGTGCAGTGGTACAATCTTGGCCCACTGCAACCTCCGCCTCCCAGGTTCAAGTGATTCTCCTGCCTCAGCCTCCCGAGCAGCTGGGATTACAGGCGCCCATCACCATGCCTGGCTAATTTTTTGTATTTTTAGTAGAGACAGGGTTTCACCATGTTAGCCAGGCTAGTCTTGAACTCCTGACCTCAAGTGATACACCCGCCTCAGTCTCCCAAAGTATTGGGACTACAGGAGTGAGCCACCGAGACTAGCCCCCCTTATTTTATTCTTAATAAGCAGAGAGAAGTAACTGAAGAATCTGCCAACTCTAGCTAAGCATTTATAGTGTCTAATCCATATTGGAATGTCTGAAAAACAAATGGGTCTTCTACTATTTCTTACCCTGATTCTTCTAACTAAATATAGGGGGGAAATTTTGCCATAAAGCAAAATCAAGGCCAGGAGCAATGACTCATGCCTGTAACCCCAGCACTTTGGGAGGCTCAGGCGGGCAGATGAACTGAGGTCAGGAGTTCGAGACCAGCCTGGGCAACATGGTGAAACCTTGTCTCTACTAAAAATACAAAAAAATCAGCCTGGTGCGGTAGTGCGGGTCTGTAGTCCCAGCTACTCTGGAGGCCGAGGCAGGAGAATTGCTTGAACCTGGGAGGCGGAGGCTGCAGTGAGCTAATTTTCAAGCAGCAGATCCAGAGAGCAAGTAGCTTCCATAAGCTCAAGTTTGTCATTTAAAGATAAGCACACTGAAGGATTCCTTCAGGACTCCACTGTATTTAGACTTCTGTGCCAACAAATATAAAACAATATCCTTCTGTATTTTAGGGGGAAAATGGAAAGATTCCCCTTAAAATTTCAAAATAAAGTTCCTTGGAGACTTAATATAGGTTAAAAGCAAGCACAAGAAAAAGAAGAAACACAATCAAAATGCTTGAGAAGTATACTCTAAAAAGCAACTATCATGTATCTGCTTCTAGTCTGCTTACAAAGTCAAATACTCAGAATTAATTCTGGAGATGGCAGTAATCTGAAGATTATGTCACAACAAGGAGTCGGGGGGTGCGGGGGATGGGCATCCTTCCAGAAGGACACCAAGGCTGCTTCACAGATAAGACACATATTAAGTCTAAAGCAATACTCAGAGAAGATATGGCTGGGCGTGGTGGCTCAGGCCTGTAATCCCAGCACTTTGGGAGGCCCAGGTGGGCAGACTGCCTAAGGTCAGGAGGTCAAGATCAGCCCGGCCAACATGATGAAAGCTCGTCTCTACTAAAAATACAAAAAATTAGGTGTGGTGGTGTATGCCTGTAATCCCAGCTACTTGGGAGGCCGAGGCAGGGGAATCGTTTGAATCCGGGAGATGGAGGTTGCAGTGAGCCGAGATTGCACCATTTGTACTCCAGCCTGGACAACAGAGCAAGATCCATCTCCAAAAAAAAAAAAAAAAGATGATGATATAACTTGAGTACTTGAAGGATAAGAAATTACTGTGTCCAAATTACAAGTTAAATGCCCATGTTCTAGACCTGTGGCTCTTGGTATCAGGCTTGTGATAGAAAAGGCTGCTATGAATTCTACTCAGTGTGCTTAGACCAAAGGAAACCACCACGGGGGTTTCGCGGGCCCTACTTAGATAAAGCTGATTAAAAGCAAGAAGTGCTGGGTAAGGTGGCTCATGTCTGTCATCCCAGCACCTTGGGAGGCTGAGACAGGTGGATTGCTTGTGTCCAGGAGTTTGAGACCAGCCTGGGCAACATGGCAAAACTGTCTCTACAAAAAATACAAAAGTTAGCCGGGCATGGTGGCACGCATGCCTGTAGTCCCAGCTACTCTGGAGGATTGTCTGAGCCTGGGAGGTAGAGGTTGCAGTGAGCTGGCGATACAGGGAGAGTGAGACCCCATCTCAAAAAAAAAAAAAAGGCAGCAAAAGGCTTCCTTAAGGACAGAGAATCAAAGGCCATTTTAGCAGGCAATTCTCTAAGTGGCAAAATTCCAAGACGGTGCCCCTAGGACCAAAAAAAGGGGAAAGGTCAAGGAACCTGACAACTGTATTGTTTCCATGTACAGATGATAGCCAGCAGTCAGCCTCTTTGTAACAGCAAAAAGAAAAAAAAGGAACAAAGAATATTCCTAACTTGACAATGGTAACAAACACATATTTTCTTAAATAGCTCATAATGTCCTTACCTCACTGTTTCTTTTAAGCATAAATACCAGGTTAGCGTTTCCACCCTATGAAACAAAAACCATATATATAAAAAATGAAGATCTTGATGCAAAAATGACATTCAGTGTGTTTCTGTTAGGCTGTAGCTTTCCATTTTCTTTCTTCCTACCACAGCCTCTCACTAAGGTACTGAAGGTTTAAGGTTGAACTATTTATCACTGACACCTTGTAAGGAGGTCAGGTCGGTTTGGAGCACCTGAAACAAACCTAATGAAACTGGTCCTACCAGGACCATGGTAGAGTTATGAATGTAAACATACCACCCTAAGCCAGTGAGGCCACCAGCCAATAATGTGAAACTCTTAACTGTACTGTTTGTTTTAAAAATGTGATTTTCCCTGAAAATAATTTTATTAAAAGCAGCAGTTCAGGCATCCAAAACAACATAAAAGTGAAATAATTTCAAAGGTTATGAATTCAGAGAAAAGTGCCAAGGCGGTTCATAGTGTATTTTAAAGAGAAATACCTTTTTTAGGCCACTATCTGATTCCGTTCTCCTAAGATCTTGGCCATCATCTCCCTCTTCCTTCTCGCCTCCTAAACAAAAAATAGGTGTTTTTTTTTTTTTTTTTTTTTTTTTTTTTTTTTTTAATTTTAAAGTTGTGAAACAGATTAGTGAAGGAAAGAATATCATATAGGTATCTTGGGGACGTAGTATTTCTGAATCCTACTGATGCCCCCAAAAAGGGGGAGCAGCTTGGTGGCAGCTAAGTGATTACTAATAATTTTATGGATGCAGAAGAGCTGGAAGCAGGAACATGTATTATTACTCTTTTAGCTGATATCTTAGGAAAATCTTTTTTGTTACTCAAAATGAATATGAGTCTGACTGGCAGGCTCTCCAGTGTCTCAAGATCTCACTAAGAAATTTACTGATTGAATGGGAGCGGAGATGTAGCTACTAAAGTACAATGTAGCTACTAAAGTACAAGTCATTTTGAGTTGTGTGGGACAGTCAAGGATTGCCTATAAAAGCTCATGACTTCACATCATTTACCTTTTGAAGCGTTCATCTGATGGCTGTCAAATCCTCCAAAGGTTTCTGCTCTCCGGGGCAGGGAAACAGGACCGACCGTACCTTCTTGCTCAATGGGGCTGCTGACAGTTGGCCCAAGTGTGCCTCCCAGACTTCCACTCACCAAGCCCTGAAGGATCTCCACTGGAATAAAGGAAACATGCAAAGCTGACATCTTATCTTTCAATGAGGAGAAAACAAGTTCACAGTATACATGATATGTACAAAAAGCATGATTGGAAATTTCCAAAGAGTGACTGGGTGAGTTCCTTTGCTCAGAGAAGGGTCTCAGCTCAGGGTATGTGTTTTGGTTGGACTCTACTAGAAATTTAGAGATGAGACCTTCCACTTTATATACAAGAGGCTAGGAAATTTGAAAGTGTACAGGGAAGGCAGAGTAATTTACTAGAAGTTACACGGCTTCTGGAATCCTATCCAAAGCAGCCAGAAGATATTCCC
Source organism: Rhinopithecus roxellana (assembly GCF_007565055.1). Taxonomy (NCBI): domain Eukaryota; kingdom Metazoa; phylum Chordata; class Mammalia; order Primates; family Cercopithecidae; genus Rhinopithecus; species Rhinopithecus roxellana. The sequence goes on from NC_044553.1 coordinate 104,926,930, forward strand.
TGGAAAGTAAGATGGACTGATTTGAGAACAGCAAGTAAAACAGTCAGGGTTTCTGGCTTCGCCAATATGGAGTGAGTTCAAGGGGCTAGAGTAGTCTAAGAATTTGCATCTCAACTCTAGCCCACTAGGGTTCTTTTCTAGGGTATGGCTCACAGAAAGAAGAAAGTGGAGAAAATGGAATAAAAGTTAAACAGGAGAAAAAGAGATAAAGAAAAAGAAGGGCCAGGTGGAATAAGGGAGGGAATCAATAGCAGGAAATCTGATAAGACAAGCCATGTTAAAAAAGAAAACCTACACAAAAATGATAGATGAGTCCTATGGTATGAGAAAAGCTATCTGAACCTGTAAACTTAAGACACTAATTTCACATAAAAATGAGCAACAGAAAATATTGAAGTCAAATCCCATATAAAGTTAAAAACAGGGAGTCATGGTGGGGAAAACACAGGGTCTAACTTCTCTACAGATAATAAAAGCACATCAGAAAGACATGTCCATAAAATAAGTGAGCAAAACACATTCTTGCCTCAGCCTCCTGAGGAGCTGGGACTACAGGCGCATGTCATCACACCCAGCTAATTTTTCTATTTTTAGTAGGGATGGGGTTTCACCATGTGGGCCAGGCTGGTCTTGAACTCCTGACCACCCGCCTCGGCTTCCCAAAGTGCTGGGATTATAGAAATGAGCCACCGCGCCCGGCCCCATCAAACATGTTTCAATTTATGAGTCCATAATAAAAACTATGGGTCACTTTCAGAAGATGTTCATGGTCTTAAAAACTGGTAAATAAATAGAAGGGAAAAATAATCAAGCGTTTATCCTTTTATCTTTTCTTATATGTCACAAAAAAAGAGACAACTAAATTTATGCCCTCTCAATGAAAGAACACACTATGAGGGCACAATTTACCAAAGAGATCAAGTCTGAGTGATTAATTAAGCCTCTGAGAATCCAGCTGCAAATCTGAAGGAAACAGAGGACAGAACTGTATGAATAAAATCCAAACTGTGGGAAACTCTCTAAGTCAAAAAGCTCATATTGTTCAAAGATAAATTATATGGGGAAAAAAAAAGATGGTGAGGGGAACCGTAAATTAAGAATTTTAAGATGCATATCAAAAAAACATAAGCAAACTAAACTATAATGTTTAGGAGTAGGCACTTAAGTCATAAAGATATATAAGTAAGTGGTTAATGGCCGGGCACGGTGGCTCACGACTATAATATCAGTTCTTTGAAAGGCCAAGGTGGGTGGATCACTTGAGGTCAGGAGTTTGAGACCAGCTTGACCAACATGGTGAAACCCTGTCTCTATGAAAAATACAAAAATTAGCTGGGTGTGGTGGTGCACACCTGTAGTCCCAGCTACTTGGGAGGCTGAGGCAGGATAATCACTTGAACCCAGGACGGGGAGGCTGCAGTGAGCCGAGATCGCATCACTGCACTCCAGCCTGGGAAACAGAGCAGCAAGATCCTGCCAAAAAGAAAAGAAAAAAAAAGCATAAGTGATTAATTTAAAAAAAAGTCAGAATAACTGCTCCTTTTGGAGGGAGGGAAGTAAGATGGGGATAAGGCATGTGGACAAAGGGGCTTCAGGGTGTCTGGCCACATTTAATTTCTTGATGTGGGTAGTGGTTAAAAGGATATTCACCTGATAATTTACTATAGTGAAGTATTTGTTTTGGGTAATTTTCTGCATTTGTGTGGCTTTATTTTAACGTAAAAAAGTAAAAACTGGTAGATAATATTACAGTGTAAACCACTCTGGGAGGAGATGAAGGGAGGCAATGCTGAATGTTAATTACCCTCATTTATTGCACTTTTCATTAAAGGTCCTCCTTTGAGAGCCTCTTCTGTGTTGGGGCGGAAGAGAACTCTAGGGCTATGTGTCGGGGAGCAATCCTCTGGGAGGGGGGTGCTGCACTCAGCCATGTCCCGGAAAATCATCTCCTTCTCTTCCAACAAGAGTAGGATTTGTTGGTCCTTCTGTTGAAGTTGTTCTGCAGGATGGAGAAAATGATCTGTGATTTGATTGGCGTTTAATATTACGAGATGACTAAGACATGAGCACCACCTTGTGGTAATTTATGGAAAGGGACAAGACAGGACACCCTCCCCAACCACTGCCCTTTCTTTTTCATCATGATAGCAATATTGTTTCTGTTCTGTGATTTCTATCTGGAAAACCATTCTGGATCTTTTTGGCGAACCATGGAAATTGTGACATAACAAGTCTGCACTTTGCTTCCACTCCCTTGTCCCGTTTACTTCTCAGCCCACTACTCTCTAGCTTCTGTCCACTCTGCAACTGGTTTCCCAGCTCAACTTCATGATTGAATCCAATGAGGTCTTTTAGGTTGTTTTTCTCAGCATTGATGATTACTTCCTCCTTTAAAACATGTTTCCTTCTTTAACTTTTAGGACACCGGTTCTCTTTCTACCATTCTTTCTCAGGACACGTTACTGATCTGCCATCTGCAATGGAATCTCTTATCTGGGCTCCTGGCTCCTGTCTCAGCTCCATCCTGAGAGCTGTCTTCTTCTTCTTCTTTTTTTTTGAGACAGAGTTTCGCTCTTGTTGCCCAGATTGGAGTGCAATGGCACACTCTCGGCTCACTGCAACCTCCACCTCCTGGGTTCAAGCGATTAAGCGATTCTCCTGTCTCAGCCTCCTGAGGAGCTGAGATTACAGGTATGTGCCATCACCCCTGGCTAATTTTGTATTTTTAGTAGAGATGGGGTTTCACCATGTTGGCCAGGCTGGTCTCGAACTCCCAACCTCAGGTGATCTGCCTGCCTTGGCCTCCTAAAGTGCTGTGATTACAGGTGTGAGCCACTGCACCTGGTCTGAGTTGTCTTCTTTACCTTACCCACTTTTCTATTGAGGATCTCATTCATCCCCATGGCTTCAATTACCTTCTATATGCTGATAATTCATTAAAAAAAAAAAAAAAATCAAAAGTCCTCCCTTTCTTAGCAGCAGATCATGGGGCCCAAGTGGCCACCTCTACTGAGATGCTTTGTTCTCAGCATGTGAGAAACCAATCTTTTCTCCAGCCCATCGCCTCCTCCCTTTAGTGTGGAATCTCTTTCTCAGTCAACAACTCTTCATCTTCAAGGTCACCTGATTTGGAAACCTGTGAGAGATTCTGTCTCCTCACTCTGTCCCACCACCAACTGACCAGACTTTTTTTTTTTGAGAGTCTCGCTCAGTCACCCAGGGTGGAGTGCAGCGGCACTATCTCGGCTCACTGAAACCTTTGCCACCCGGCTTCAAGCGATTCTCCTGCCTCAGCCTCCCAAAGTAGCTGGGATTACAGGCACGTGCCACCACGTCCGGCTAATTTTTGTATTTTTAGTAGAGATGGGGTTTCGCCACATTGGTCAGGCTGGTCTCCAACTCCTGACCCTTGTGATCTGCCCACTGTGACCTCCCAAAGTGCTGGGATTACAGGCGTGAGCCACCAAGTCTGGCAAAATGACCAGATTTTAATGACCTTATTTCCTGCTCACATCTGTTCCCTCTCCAGCTCATTCTCACTTAACCTATCCTAACAGTCTTCCAAATGGTCTTTCTACTCCCAGTGGCGTCCCATTCCCTCAAGCAACTCTCCTAACTAGCTTCAACATGTTTAAAAAAAAAATCGTTTTTTTCTTCTTTTTTTAAAAATTACATCAGTCCCTTGTTGCCTTTTTAATACCTGGTGCTTTTCCAGCTTAAGCTCCCATCCCTTAGCCCTGACCCTCCAGGCACACCAAACCTGTCATTCCTTGGCAGTTATGTCAAGTCCTTTTTCACCTTTGCACATAACTACTCTTGTGTGCTGCGATAATTTTTTTCAGATGTAGCTCATGCACCAGCTTCTCTGTGAGACTTACTAGAGGCAGGATGAGCAGATCCCACACGTGTTAATTGTGCCTGTGGTCTAATAAATCACTGTGTGGCCCATCACTGAGGTATGTGTCCCCTGCTAGGGTGTAAGCTTCTCAAGGGAAAGGGCTCTTTTTAAGGAATCTTTGCATCTGTTGTACCTAGCAGTATGCCTAGCCAGGTACTTAACAAAATTTAAAGAAGGAAGATTTTTATCCTTGTCATCCTAATCATGGGCCAATAAATCTGCTGTAACTCTGACTCTGGTCTAAATCTGTCCATATTTTTAATTTTCCCCTCAGTGAGACTCAATGCTTTCATTTGTATGGCTTTAAGACCTAACCAAACTCCTCAGATGCTTACATTTATTTAACTCTAAGCCTTATTTCGACCCAAAGCATAGTCTTTACTTAGAAACATTCGATAAGCCACTGGCAAAGAAAAAAGAGCACCAGGCTTTGCTAAGACAGGGAATAGAATTCTGGCTTAATCATTAATTACACGTGTAACCCTGCGTAGCTTGTCCTTTGTGGGCCTCGACTGTCTCATCTGCACAACGGGGATTAGAATGCCTGTGTTGTAGGGACACTGACAAGACTACACAAAACAGTCAGCACTCAATAAACAGGGGTCAAACATAGATCGATACATACCCTTCTCCCAAAACTTCACCCTCGCAACTCATTTGTGAACATGCAGATAAGTGATAATGCTAGGGACTGGTGGGAGGATTAAATCAGATTAACTGGAGAACTCTTTTCCCCAAATTCTCTCCTTGTTTTAATTTTAAATGTGACTACAAATTTTGGCAAATTCATCTGTGACAAAGTACAGAGAATGTCATGAGGGTTGAGAACACTGATCCTGAGTCCAGAGAATCAATATTCTCTTGATCCAGTATTGGACACGTCCTTACAGTCATTCTTTACCAGGACCCATGTCAGCCTGGACTTGGTTTCTCTTTTGTTAACAGCTATTCATTTCGCTGCTTTCAAGTGCCTTCTGGGGCAGCTTTAGAACTAAGAGCAAACCCGTACCTCTAAAATCCACCAGCAGTCTTCTGCAACTGCAGACATTCCAGACAAGGGGCTCAGACCACTCCCAATGCCTCACCTTTTAATTCTCGGGCTTTGGTGTCCAACATTTTCTTTTCTTCCTCATTCTCACTAGGAATTCCTTCATCTTCATCTCTGTTCCTAATACAACCCAAACAAGATAGAACAAAAAGTTCCTAAGATGTCGATTACTCTAGTCACAGTCCAGCCTATTATGAAATCATACAGAGACATCAGGAGGGCTGGGAAGGGTAGGGCCTGGTGGTTAACTTACAGGGTGTTGATTGTGTCCTGAATGATCTGAATCCAGCTGTTTCGTTCCTCTTTGGAGCTGGCATGGACTTCTACCATCTCTGGATCTTTCATCCCCATGCTGATCAGGAATAAACCTTTCTCCTCGTGTGCCACTTCTCTCACAATCAGTTTCTTTAAAGAGATCACTGTTGATTTCTGGTCCTGGAAAAAGGGAAGAGGGCAAATAAAAGATACACATACAATATTCTAACTCTTAAGGACAGCTTAAATCTAAGGTAAGACTAGATGCTGTTAAAAAAGCACACAGTTCAAACAATGGCTGCTTTAGGACAAAGAGAAATATCTCATTTCATTCAGATTTTAACAAAGGTTTTCAAAAGGGAAATAGTAATTTATGGCTCTAAAGGTTCCAGTCATGTTTTCTACATGATGAATCTTTCCAGGTTCCCCAAAGAATCCAGTCAGCAATATTATACATGAGCATCATTTATGGGCTCACATGTGAGAAATACTCCAGTGACAGGTTTCTTCATAGGTCAAATAGTCAGATGTCCAAGACACTAAAAGAAGACTGTGATGAAACAGAATAATTATTTTTGGGGAAGAGGGGATGCCAGAAAATTGTGAAGGCGTGTGGGAAATTACTCAGAGGAATTTGTCCTGAGCCATTTAATTTTAAGAGGGCTGGGGAGAGCAATAATATAGTGCTTACATTCCATAACTAACCTAGATGCTTATAATACTATTACAAAAATAACAATTCAGCTTACCAATGATGCAAAGATGTACTTCTGGTCTTTTTCTTGAAGGAAAACTAAAATGTCAGTGAGAAGAACTGCTTGAACCTCTGGAAAATGGAAATGGGAGAAGGGAAGATAGAACAATGACTACTTAATAGTTACCACAGTCAGAAGGGTTTTTATTGAAGGTGCAATACATACGCCCCCATAAGGGCAAACTATGATCTGAGATCACACTCCTCCAAATCAACAGTTTTACAGTTCTCCAGGATTCACATCTGGTCACCAGATTTTTAGCAGCATTTTAAAATGGGATTTATCACCAAAGCCTTGTTTTGGAAAAGTTTAAGTACTCAGTCCTAGAAAGATATATCCCATAAGACAAGATTTTAAGAATAAAATACTTTTAAGAATAAAGCTGAAAAGCTGGACTTGTACAGATGTTAAACAGTAATATAGAGCAGGATACTCCAAAAAATACTCAGGTTGCAATATTTTTTGACTTCTGATTACAGTAATGGGAAAGGTGTGGGGCAGGAGACAGCAATGTTGCCCAAAGATGAAGTATAGAAATATCTAAGTCTAACGAAAAGATGTCCGTCTTCCACACCCTCAAAAGAACAAAGAGTGGCCACACAGGCACCTTCCAGTCTCCTGGTACTCCTGTACTCCTAGGTACATGTGAATATAGGGCTCTTTCCTCAGCTCCATGTGCAACAGTCAACTTAAACTCTTGCTCTGACTAATCCTCTAGGAGTAGGTAGTAACATTTTCCACTAGTCTCTTGAGGATGGTTTGATGTCTCTGGAGTTGAGTCTATATCGAGCTGGCAGGCTGGCCCCTATGTAACATCTTCACTGTGGAAAGTGAAGTCCACGATTCCCTGGGAAAGGATGGAACTGACTTATGCAGTCCATGCCCCACCTTTTCTTCTACCTTTGCTGCAACTGGAATCCCCTTTCTGTGGAATTCACTGCAAAGCTATGAAGAAAACAGAAGCAAGGACATCTGATTCCAAGGGAGGTCTGATTATTTTAGGCTAAACTACTGCAATTTTCTGTGTACTGCCATCAGTTATGAAAAAGTTTTTTTTTTTTTTTAAGTTTACTTTTAAATAATTCAGGTGCCTGCACCCTCTCCCTCCCCCTAAATAAGTGAGACACAAATTTTAACTTCATTGAATCTTGAAGTTTATATGATCAGTGTCAGTGGATCAGAAAAAAACAATCCCACCCCTTTCAAAGAGTACCTAACATAGTACTGGCTGTTCTTGGCATGAATTCACTTGGGGGTGAAAATGACTAAACACCAACTCCTATCTCTACAGGAGGCATTCTAGGCCACAAAACCTATCATTCTGCCACTGGCTTGACCACAACTTTATTCCAACAGCTGGGATCTACTAGTTTTTATTTTGGACATAAATAAATTGCTATGTAAAGGAAAGAATAAAGTGCTGGCTCCAGGCAGCAGCAGCTCTAGGAAATTCAGGCCTTTACAAGAAAAGGCAGGTATTTCTGAACTGCCAGCCTGCTTAAAAGTCTCAAAGAGAGCTAGGGCTCTCGGAACATCACAGAATATTAGGAGTGGAGGGAAGGAGCCTTAGTTCGAGTTTATCACAGAACAATGAAATACACAGCCAGTTGGTGGTGGGAAAGGAGATTTCTTTCGCTGAATCTTTCCTGCCCTTCTTTTTTTTTTTTTTTAGACGCAGTCTTGCTCTGTTGCCCAGGCTGGAGTGCAGTGGCGCGATCTCGGCTCACTGCAAGCTCTGCCTCCGGGTTCACACCATTCTCCTGCCTCAGCCTCCCGAGTAGCTGGGACTACAGGCACCCGTCACCGCGCCTGGCTAATTTTTTGTATTTTTATAGAGACGGGGTTTCACCGCGTTAGCCAGGATGGTCTCGATCTCCTGACCTTGTGATCTGCCCGCCTCGGCTTCCCAGAGTGCTGGGATTACAGGCGTGAGCCACCGCGCCCCGTCCTGCCCTTCTTTTTTATGCCTTCTGTTACAGTGCAGACCCAGATGAGCTCTTCCCCAAAGCACTGCACAGTCTCTTGATTTATCTGTCACCAGTCTCTCTTCACTCCAGCTGCACTCTAAACTACCCCTAGTGGTTATACTGAAAAACCACTTCATGTAGTATCCCTTTCCTGCTTGCCGTTCTCCTTTTTGAACCCATTCTTTGACCCCCTCCCTCATCAATAGTATCAACTGTTAACTCCTCAGTCTGGAGAATGCACCTCATTACAACCTGGCCCCTGCCATTTCTTTGGGTTAGTTTCCCGTCACCCCCCCATCATTCACTCTGCTCTCTGAGAGTCCCGGGTGTCCACTCTTCCCTGGACGTGCCACATCCTTTCAATTCTATGCTTCCACTTTCTCTTCCTTAGTGCGGGGAGCACTTTCTCCTTACGTACCAGGTACCTTCCTTGTCATCCTTCAAGACTTGACTCTAATGCTATTCCTCTTGCTTTCTCCTCCATTCCAGCACACATCACACTGTAGAGCAGGTACCTCTTTCCAAGGCTCTTCATTTTCATTTCAACTTCTAAGCAGGGTGTCCTGCTTTATTCATTGTTGAAACCAGCTGATTGCCTGGAACTTCTTTACTATTTGTTCTAAGCATGGGTATTTCCGATAGCAGTTACCTACATCATCACTTACACCTCAGAAACGAAAGCAGCACACATTTCCTCCACCTTCTTTCTATACTAATGAGGCTGATAGCACTGGCCTAGCCTGCTTCAATGTCCTCAGCTCACTGAGGCCAGGGTGAAGGGGTGGGTATAACTCAAGGCTATTGGTGTAACACATAGACCCATGGAGTATAGGTTTGATGAAAACAAACAAACAAACAAAATCAAATGTACAGATAAATTAAAAAACAAGCCTCACAGCTTCATTAACTTGACACGGCTGACCATTTGAAATGTAAAAATTAAAACCAAATGGAAAATGGGCATCCTTTATGATGATTTCTTTTGTTTTAAAGATATATGAATATTATAAAATATAATAATAAATCTAACTGATGTGGGTTAAACTTAACTTTCTATTAGGTGTCTGGAGCTGCAGATTCCTCTAACATCGCTTGTGAACAAGCGATGTGTTTTGAACTCACAGATTCTGTGAAACCGTCGCTGATTGTGTCTCCCTCCTTGTGAGTTTTGCCATAGACCCCAATTCCAACCTGGCTGTCCATCTCTTGTAGGGGAATACACCTTCCTTGACAGCTTGCATATGTGCACTAATCTTATGCTTTGCTTTGTTTTTTTAAAATCTTATTTTCCATTTTCCCTGACTGCATCATTTCTTTGTCATCTTGCTCTATTTTGTATGATTTTGTAGGCCCTCACAAACCATTTTTGATATAAGATTACGAAGAACTAAATGCTTGTTGCTCCTGGGTGGTGTTTGGAGATGGGCTCTCTGAGAAAAAATCTGGTAGTGAATTTCCAACAAAAGCACTTGGATTTTGCCTGTTGTACCTGGGCACACACTTAGACAAAAGAGCCAAGCCTTACCTTTCAACCTTCCTGCTGCATTCTTCAGAAACACACTCCCATCACGTACAAGCTTCTTCCGTTTCAAATCTTCCTTGGCAAACATCTGACCACTCTTCATCCTCATGATTGACTTGCTATCTGTCTTTGTATAAATCTCATTGAGACGCACTTTCTTTTCATAACTTGCCACTTTGCTGTCTACAGCTCCAATCACATCCTTCACCAGGCTCAAGGACTGTGCTAGATCTTCCTGCTCCACTTCATTGTCTTGGAAGGAAAGAATAATTCTGCTTTTTATGGCTCCTTTTGGACCAGGGCAGAAGCAAGGGAATCCTAACTTCTCTCTTCATATCATCTTTTCCCTTGTGACTATGCTATCAGAGGGAAGCCAACACGTCAGAGGTCATGTGCCTATCCCTCTTGCTGTCATAAATTTGATTCTAAAAAAAGCCAGAGGTTTTCAATGATTTAAATAATATGCAATCATATGTTGTACTCTAAAATAAAAGGAACTAAAGACTTCTAGGAGGAAGGTAGTAGCAGGAAGAGCAACCAAGTTTTTTTAATTTGTATCTTTGTGTTACTTAATGTACTGCCTTGTAATCTTTAATATAACTGCCTAGGAACAGAATTAGCCAAGAGAGAGAAACCAGTAATTACTGATTAAGTGAAAAACAGCAGCAATTCTAGCACTTCTGGGAAGAACTGGTGGAAATTATCTCCCAGCCTAGTGATGAGAATAGTGTTCAGGTCATTGAATTCTGGATGGAATCAATGTGGTCCCTTTCCTTTTTGCTATCATCCACCCTAAGCCTGGTAACATAACAGTCCAAATTTTCATTCAAGAAAATTATTTTCAAGATAAAACACAAGGTCTCTTTTAGACCTACTAGAGCATGAAACAGCACTTCCATGGGGCCTCTAGTACTACTGGCCACAGAGGAAACAGTCCATTGCCATACAAGACTGAGTTAGAAAGGAGACTTACCTTTGGTACACTGCAATATTCTTTGGAATAAAACTGGGTACTTGGTAATCCGCTGAGTTACGAGCAATATGCACTCTGGAATTCCAAGCCTTCTAACAACTGAACTGCTCATCTTCTTCTGCAAGGGAGTAAACAGACTGTGAGGAATCACATGAAAAAGGCTCTAGTGAAAGCCGACAGCGACACACTGCTCTCAACAATGACGGGGGTTTTCATGTTTCTTATCAATACCTTTACAAAGGCTTGAAAACGCTTATCCTTGGCATAAAGGTCTTTGAAGTAGTTTACAGACTGGTTATGTTGCCCACAAAACTTGCCATACGTCTTCTTTAAACGTTCTGCATTCTCACCTGAAAACTGCAGAGAAAAGAGAACAGAAGTCATGCCATGGGGCACCAAACTCGTAATGCCATTTTGTAAAATGTTTCCAGTCTACTTGTAAAAGTCAAAAGTGCTTCCTCATAAATTCGCCCAAAAGAATGAAATGGTGCAGCAGCTTTGGAAAGCAGTCTGGCAGTTACTAAAGAGGTTCAACTTTAAATAGGTAGACTATATGGCATACGGATTAAATCTCAATAAAGCTGTTATACAGATTTGAAAAACAACAAAAAATTACATAAATTTTATGTACTGTGCACACAGAAAATGTAAAATGTATTCTAACTTCTATTTGTCATAAACAGTAATAAAACAATGAGATTCAGTAGGAGTTTTTCATGAGACAATCTTAAATATCTGACCTTGATAAGTTAGACAGACATCACAAACAGCCCTCATTACCTAGGGATCTGTTTGTACTACTTACTTCAGGCCAGTAGTCCTAATAATTCCACAAGGCCCTTAAATCATCCCCAAATGTGTGTGATCTCAATGGTTCATCTGAACGTATGTTCACTTTGTGGTAAATCAATGAATTTCTGTATGCAGTTCATAAAATACATGCTAAGCATTGATTTCCATGTACTAAAAACCTCCAGAGGCAACACAAATTGATCCTTACCAAAAAACTTGAAAGAAGGATTAGGGTAGCTTTTCCCTTCACCATTTACCAATGGAGGAGCTGAGACAGAGGGACAGTAAGTTACCTGCTCATATGACAAAGCATATGCCCCAAAGGTTGATCCTAGTACTAGCAGTACACAGAACCAGCAAATGGACACTACAGGTTAAACAGTGAATTCCAGCACCAAGTTGTACACAAGTGCGAGGAGGTACAAATGGTAACACAAGTCAAAGTTTGATGAAGTACTAAGATAGATGAAGTAAAAGATGAAACCAGAAAGGAGGGGCAGAGAGAGAGAAATGAAAATACCCGAGGGGATGTTTCAGGAGGAAAGGTCATCATTTGTAGGTCTTTCTTTTCAGCTCTATCTGTTGCAGCTATCTGTGTTCAAACATTTACCACACAGCATTTGCATTTATTTCATAACATGCTTACTTTTACTCCTAGAATAGGAGTTCCCTGAGGCAGAGGCCTAAGCCATATCATCCCCCTTTGTAGTTCCACCTGGCATTTAATAGATGCTCAGTAAATACCTGAAAAACGAATGAGTGAATGTGCTAATAAATTAATGAAGTGAAGGGTATGGGCTCAAGAATACAAAGGAAAGACAAAATGTACAATTCTCAGACAAATGTTCCAGCAATTAAGCCTCTGCTTCTACACAGCAGCAGATATTTGCCCAAAATCTTTGGGGAATCTGCATCTTTGGGGAAATATCTAGTCAGATGTACATGTTATAACCCTCTGCCTGTAAAGGTTATACTGGCAATGTGTTTTTCAAGAAGAATATTTTTAAAAGAAACATTAAAATCTGTCTATGACAATCACATCTAAAAGTACCAAAGTGACTTTTAGCTGAATTTTTTGGAGTATGACTAAAACCATACCACACCTTGATGAAAGTATCAACAATACATATTTTATTAAGTATTTTACAGATAGTCACTTATTCAATTTTCTGTGCTTCAGCTGGTTTTTAGATACATGAGATCCTTCTGATTTGAGGCAGAGGGGAAAGTTGAAGATTTCCAACACACACACACACCCTCTTTTTTTTTAAAATTTTGAGTTGGAGTCTCATTCTCTTGCCTAGGCTGGAGTACAGTGGCACAATCACCACCACGGCTTGCTGCAACTTTGAATTCCTAGGCTCAAGTGATCCTCCCACCTCAGGATCCTGAGTGGCTGGGACTACAAGTGCCCACTACCACACCTGGCTTTTTTCATTTTTTTTTTTGTAGAGACATTTCTTGCTGCGTTGCCCAGGCTGGTCTTGAACACCTCGCTTCAAGCAATCCACCTGCCTCAGCCTCCCAAAGTGTTGGGATTACAGGTGTGAGCCACTGTGGCTAGCCCCAAATATTTAAATATTTTTCAATTTTTTTTTTTTTTTGAGACAGAGTCTCACTCTGTCTCCTGGCCTGCAGTGCAGTGGCACGATCTTGGCTCACTGCAACTTCTGCCTCCCAGGTTCAAGTGATTCTTGTGCCTCAGCCTCCTATATGCCACCATGCCTGGCTCATTTTTGTATTTTTAGTAGAGACGGGGTTTCATCATGTTGGCCAGGCTGGTCTTGAACTCCTGACCTCAAATGCTCCGCCCTCCTCGCCTCCCAAAGTGCTGGGATTACAGGCATGAGCCACTGTGCCTGCCCATATTTGCTGATGTCTTAAACTATACTGTTTCTGATGACGGCACAGACTCTTGAGGAAGAAAAACTAAGTTTTACTGCGCATCTATCATATGCATTAGGTAGTTTCTATACACACTCCCTTTAACTTCCAAAATAACATTACTAAAGAAATCCTACATCTGCATTTTACAGAAAAGGAAATCAAGGCTCCAGATAAATTAAATAAGTTCCCTGAGCTTACACAGACAATAAATGGTAGAAACAAGATGTGAATGCATGGCTATGGAACCCCATAACTTCCTCTTTTCCCAATGTATATAAGAATCTGAGATCCTTCCTATTCTCACCTGATTGACAAGCACATCCCCTATCCTCTTGATGAGAAAGTTCTTTTCACTTTTATCCACCAGAGACTCCTCCTTCCGCTCCAGAATCCTCTGAAAGAATTGGCTATGGATACTGATCAGCTCATCCAAACAGGGGAACAGCTTTTCTACCATCTGCTGCTCAAAAAGCAGATCCATCATCATCCCCCGGCTGTACACATCACTCATGATCTTGAGAGTGCGGAGATGATGTAACTCTGTCTGCATCAGCTCTAAAAGGAGGAAAAAGATCAAGGATCAGGAACACTCTTTCATGAGGATTCTCCCTCAAAGATCATCTGCTGCAGTCCCAAAGCTAGTTTAGAGCCCAGTTTGAACCTTAAAATTGGGTCAACAGCTATCTTTCCCCTAAAGTGTTCCCATCTTTTTTTTTTTTTGAGACAGGGTCTGGCTCTGTCACCCAGGCTGAAGTTATGGCTCACTGCAGCCTCAACCTCCTGGGTTCAAGCGATCTTTCTGCTTCAGCCTCCCAAGTAGCTGGGGCTGCAGGTACACACCATCATACCTGGCTGATTTTTGTATTTTTTGTAGAAACGGGGTTTCACTATGTTCCCAGGCTGGTCGTGAACTCTGGGCTTGAGTGATCCACCCGCCTTGGCCTCCCAAAGTGCTGGGATTACAGGTATGAGCCACTGCGCCTGGTCAAGTGTTTTCAACTTATTCCTCCATTTTTTATGAGTCCTATTTTCTGATAATAGGTACACTGAATTCCATCAGTCTTAAATTATTGATTTCCAAAGAGGCCTTCACTGGATTCAGGACCTGTCATAACTGACTGTATACCCAGTTCTAGGAAATGACTTGTGTTTAGTCTAGTTTTTAGCATAGGTAAGGAACAAAACTGAGATATCTCTTTGTAGGACTGCTGTATAAATAAGCATTCATATATAAGTACAATGTTCAGTAGAACTGAAAAAAGAAGAGTGGGACAAAAAGAAGATAGGATACAAACAGGACCATGTCCCTGTACCTTAAAGTTTTTAAAGGGAATCTTTTCAAGAAGTCACATACTAAAAAACTGATTTTCCATAGCACAACAAATTACCGCTTAAAAATGCTGGACAATGCAAATCAAATATAATCAGAGCAAAATGAAGAACCTCACCATATATTACTTCTTGCCGTTTGACCACATCTTTCTTTTGCTGTTTTAGAAACTTGCTGTCTATTATTCGACTCCAAGACTCTGCTTCCAGCTGTTTGGAATCAATCTCAAAGTCTCCCAGTAGCTGTCCTTCATTCATGTCTGTACCTACTCCTCAATATATTAAAAAATCAATATCAGAATCTTGGGTTTGTGACCTGTAGAATAAGCCTATGTTGAACTTTCCTCAAGCTGACAGTTGACTTCATAAGATGCATGAATACAGGGGATATTCACAGAGAATACAGGGGATATTCACAGGAATATTCACATATTCCAGTACCAGAAAAAAATATCCTGTTCAGGAGTGACAGACTCTACATTCGAGATTTTGGTTAAGAGTAATAAACATGACATAAATCCAACATGATTAAGACATGACTTCTATCTACATGAAGTTAATAATTGGAAGGGACCTAGTACCTTTTCATATTTAAGAGAGCAGGATTACAATTGCTCTGTGAGCTAGAACTGTACGTGTACAAAAGTCTAAGGGAAGAAAAAGATTTGTACTAAGGAGTATGCCCACATTGAAATAAATGACATCCTTTACTTGACAGCTGCTGGATGAGTTTGATTACCCAGTCATCACGAAGTACTGGACACTTTACTGACAATTTAGAGAATCTTCACAGGTTACAGAAGAGGCAGGCACTATCACTCCATTAAGACTTATATTCTAGGTAATGGCACACACAGTCCCTACAGAGGCATAAAATATAGGCCATAACTTCCTCTTACCCTCATCAGTAAGTGATTCTGTTGATTCATTGACTTTGCTGATTTTATTTAGTGAGTCTGTTGAATGAGACAGGAATTTCCAGGTGTTTGACATGTTCTCATCATTGCCAACTCTGGGGACAAAAAAAAAAAAAAAAAAAAACATACTGTCAAATACATTCTGATAGCCTATGGCTTGCATTCTTAAATGAGTACCTGAAGACTCCAGAATGACAACTGGCTGGAAGTACTGCAGTGACTGAAGACAAATTGCTTATGTTGCGGCCACAGCAACATGCACACTGCCTGATAACAAAGTCTGGAGCATTTAGTATCATTGTAGACTCAAATTGTGAGGATTTTTGAGCCTTTTTAAAGAAAGTGATAAGAAGCAAGGGGAACTTTCTTCCATCAAACCATGTACACTTTACATAAGAAACTTTCTGTTTAAAACTTATTGCCTAACCAGTACACTTTTTTTTTCTGTTCTCTAAATAACTACCGATCTAGCACTTAGAATCAACTACATTCTCTTTGGACTTTCTCAATCCTAACTCACTAACTAGCACAGCAGGCAACCAATTGATGTGTGAGTAGGCACAAAAGCAAGAACACTTTAAAGACCAACTTTTGAAAGTTACGATGTATACAAACTTCAGTAACATTACAACTTTTGAAAAGTACACTTTTGGAAATAATGAGAACATAAAGACAAAACAAAACAAAAATACCTGAAACTTTTTAAAGGAGGAGAAAACATTAGCCAGCACAGAGGTTAGGAATTACAAACAAAAGGAGACTTTTGCATATTAGGAATTTTGCTCCAAGATAGGTTAAAGAGATACTCTGAGTCCTACATTTGAAATGGCTTATTCACCTGATGGGAAGGCAGGCATCTTACCCAAAATAGTCAGCAACATCATTATCAGCCCCCTGTTAACCACCTGACAGCCCAGGCCTGGCCAGGAGACCAGGAAAGAAACTCAGTGCAAACCAGTGAGTGGGAACCTAATAGTAATAATTGGCTCAGCACTCACCTCCATGAAACTGACTTAAGTGTTAAGAGGCAAAGATGTAAGAAACAAAACAACCAGGTTTATCCGAACAATAGAAAAGCATGACATCTGTAAGTGGTTGCAACCCAAAATTCTGAATTAAATCACCCTTTTTCTTATTCCTACTTATTTTGATCTAAAAAAAATCATCTTTTTAGAACTCAGATTCTTCAAAAGTAGGGCTGATGATATACAAAAGCCTACAGCAACCAGCCTGCTAAGGGTATTTAAAGGAGATCCTTGCCATAGAATGACCATTATGACATGTACCAAAAACATAATCCCCATCATCCTTGTCTGCACCAACCCATGACTTTATAGATTTATTTGTTTAAAAAAAAAGCTCTTTGTCAAATGATGTGATTATTATGCTCTTGTCACCTAGATGCCAACTGTGCTATCTTTAAATATCTCCGCTTACCCAGTAATGTTCTGTATGGAGACACTTTTGGAGAGCAAGACACTCTGCTGGGACCGTCTACTGGCAAATATCGGGGTGGTAGTGGTTTCATCCACCAGGAGGACTGCGGACCGAGGACGCTCCTTGGGCTGTGCGGCTGCAAAAGGAGGACACTAACTGAAGCATCACCCATCCAGTCCCACCTAGTACTGACCCATCTGACAAATAACAAGCAGAAGTAAGGCGCTTTACAGGAGATTTGCCCTGGAACTGTAAGTTGGTATAAAAACTCCATGGAGGATAGTTTGGTGATAACTATGGAAATTGTAAATGCCTATATTCTTCGATCCAGCAATTTCACTTTTAGGCTATGATTATTTTTCAAGATATACCTGCATATTTGTGAAATGATGTTATGTCCAAAGTTATTCAATGCAACACAATAGGTAAAAGCAAAAGACTGGAAAAGACGCGAGTATCACAAGAAGACTGGTGAATAAGCTATGGTACACCACATAGCAGAATACAACGCCACTTACAAAAAATGAGGACTACTTTCTAAGTACTGACACAGATAGATAGATCTATCTCCAAGATCTATTAAGGGGAGGAAAATCAAAGTGCAGAACAAAATATATAACAGGCTATCTTTCATGCTTAAAAGAAAGAAAAATAATCCAAGTTGTATTTACCTTAACAGGCGAACTCCAGGAAAATAGATTTAAAAAAAACTAAGAAGAGTGATACTATAAATAATGCAGTGATTAATATCTTGTTAGCTGGCTCCATGGGAGCCTCTGTGAGACTTTCCCCAGGCAATGTTCTTGAAAATGTAGTTTTTTAGAAGTAGAGATTCTTGGGCCCTACCCTGATCTATGAATCACAAACTGTGGGATGGGGCCAGCATTCTGTGTTTTTTTGTGGTGCGTGGGAGTGTGTTTAATAGAGACAGGGTCTTGCTTTGTCACCCAGGTTGGAGTGCAGTGGTGTCATCATAGCTCACTATAACCTCAAACTCCTGGGCTCAGGAACTCCTCTCGCCTCAGACTCCTGAGTTGCTAGCACTCCAGGTGCCATACCTGATTTTTAAATTTTTTTTTGTAGAGATGGGGTCTCACTATGTTGCCCAGGCTCGTCTCAAACTCCTGGCCTCAAGCAATCTTCATGCCTTGGCCTCCCAAAGTGGGGTGGGATAGGCAATGGGGATAAAGAATCCTGTGGGAGTATTATGTATTTTAACATTTAAACTGCAAATAAAATTGAAATACTTTCTTTTCTTTTGAGATGGAGTCTTGTTCTGTCGCCCAGGCTGGAGTGCAGTGGCGCGGTATTGGCTCACTGAAAGCTCCACCTCCCAGGTTCACGCCACTCTCCTGCTTCAGCCTCCTGAGTAGCTGGGATTACAGGTGCCTGCCACCACACCCAGCTAATTTTTTGTATTTTTAGTAGAGACAGGGTTTCACTATGTTGGCCAGACTGGTCTCAAACTCCTGACCTCGTAATCTGCCTGCCTTGGCCTCCCAAAGTGCTGGGTTTAAGGAACCTTACAGATAACTGGGAGCAGCATTCTTTAGGACCGTTCACCATGAAAACATCTGGAGTGCCGTTAGATATGGAATCTCAGCCCCCCTTGTCTTCTGGGGGTGGAATCCAAGAGTCTACATATCTTACAGGCTCAAGTGATTCTTCTGCTCACTGCTAGAGAGCACAGATTTTGATGATTTTCTTTTATTTACAGATGAGGAAAATTTAACACTTGTTTAACATCTGTAACTACAGATGACCCTTGAACAACATGGGTTTGAACTACATAGATCCCCTTATATGTGGAATTTCTTCTGCCTCTACCACCCCTGAGACAGCAAGACCAACCCCTCTTTTTCTCCTCTTCCTCCTTCTTGGTCTACTCAATGTGAAAACGACAAGGATGAAGACCTTTATGATGATCTACTTCCACTTAACAAATAGTAAATATATTTTCTCTTGTGTATGATTTTTAAAATAACATTTTTTCCTTTGGCTAAATTTATTGTAAAAATATAGTATATAAGACATATAACAAACAAAATGCATCAACTGGCTGTTTACGTTATTGGTAAGGCTTCTGGTCAACAGTAGGCTATTAGCAGGTAAGCTCTGGGGGAGTCAAAAGTTTTATGTGGATTTTTGATTGCATGGGGGCGGGGCTGGCACACCCATCGTCTGAGTTATTCAAGGGTCAATTCTAATTTGTTCTCACAGTGCATATTTCTCATTAACATGACTAAAGAGGAAACTAGAGATCTAATTTGCTAAAGTGGTCACACTGGCACTTGGGAACATTTTTTCTTGGTAACTGACTTGCTGTCCCATTCACAGGCTGCATTATCTGTCCACCCCTAGGAGTGTCAAGAGGTGAAGGAAATAAGATTGGGGTGGTAGTTATGACTTCACAGTATTTCAGGATGTCTTTGACTCAATAAGCATTAATATAATCATTAATTTCCAATTCAAATTCTATTTACAAGATGATGACACAATAAAACAGCAGAAACCCAACATACTACAACCCGACCAGATTCTAACTGCAGGAAGTACACAAGGGGTATGGGATGTGGATCTACCCCTCTTCCCCCACCCCCATCCCCACCTAAGAGGAAAAAAGCAAGTGGGTAGAAAAGAGAATGAGCTTAAGAGTTAAAGGGCCTGGGGCATAGCCTGAAGGTTTCTGAAGACAGGTCAGTGAGCAGATAAAATCGGATGGAGGAAGAAAACACTAGTTCTTGAAGAATGGCAAGGATGTAGATGGGTCAGAAGAAAAATAGAGGACAATTCTGATGAGAAGAACCGTGGGAATGAAGACAGAAGTAATTATGTAGTATTAATGTAGAAGGGAGACACAGAATAGAAAAGGAAGCAGGTAGAAGGAATCAATGAAAAGGCTGGAAAAGCAGAATGATGTTAGGCAGAGCTCATAATAACTTGTATCTAAAAGCCAGCATGGGGGAAGAAAATAACCGCTCTCCTTATTTGTAACCAATCCGTATTCTACCCAAGTAAGTGACTCAATATTGCTGCTTCCTTATTTGTGATGATTATAGCAGTGAAAACTAACACTTAAGGAGTGTTTACTACTAAGTACTTTACAGGTATGATCTGATTTAAACCTGACTACCACACTATGATACTATTATCATCCCCTTTTACAGAGGAAGAAAACGAGGCACAGAGAGGTTTGGTAACATCCACAGTTACACCAGTTACACAGCTATTAAGCAGTGGTGTCAGACTTGAATCTATACAATTAGAATTCACAATCTGTACTCTAGACCACTATGTTGCCTCAGTGGAGTATAATAGGAGTAAAAATATTTGTGGCAGGGCCAGGTACGGTGGCTCACGCCTATAATCCCAGCACTCTGGGAGGCCAAGGCAGACGGATCCCTTGAGGTCGAAAATTCGAGACCAGCCTAGTCAACATGGTAAAACCCCATCTCTATCAAAAATACAAAAATTAGCCAGGTGAGGGGGCTTGCACCTATAATCCCAGCTACTTGGGAGGCTGAGGCAGGAGCACTGCTTGAACCTAGAAGGTGGATGTTGCAGTGAGCAGAGATCACGACGCTGCACTCCAGCCTGGGCGACAGAGCAAGGCTCTGTCTCAAGGAAAAAAAAAAAAAACACTTGTGGGGGTCAAAGGTAATAGTCATGAACCTTGCACATAATACGCATTTGTTTTTAAGACACGAAAATAAGAAAGAAAACAGACTTATGAAACAACAGATAATGTCACACAAAAAAAGCATTTAATGAAGCTAGACATAAAAAGTATGTTGAATGGGTGAGATCACAGACTGAAGTGAGTGTCAACCTGGAGAAGCTCCTCTTCTAGTCATCTCCATGTAAAGACGGATAATAAGCAGATTAAACATGTCTAAAGGGAATCACACTCTTGTGGGAGTGAAGACTAGTACAGCCATTCAGGAGCTATCTGGAGGTACTCAGAGAAACTAGGTATAAAGCAGTGGTTTTCAAGCTTGAGTGGGCATCAGAATCACCTGGAAGATCTATTAAGACAGAGACCAGGCTGGGTGCGGTGGCTCATGTCTATCATCTCAGCACTTTGGGAGGCCAAGGCATGAGGATTGCTTGAGGCCAGGAGTTTGAGATGAGCCTGGGCAACATAGTGAGACCCCATCTCTACAAAAAAAATTTAAAAATCAGGTATGGCACCTGGAGTGCTAGCAACTCAGGAGTCTGAGGCGAGAGGAGTTCCTGAGCCCAGGAGTTTGAGGTTATAGTGAGCTATGATGACACCACTGCACTCCAACCTGGGTGACAAAGCAAGACCCTGTCTCTATTAAACACACTCCCACGCACCACAAAAAAACACAGAATGCTGGCCCCATCCCACAGTTTGTGATTCATAGATCAGGGTAGGGCCCAAGAATCTCTACTTCTAAAAAACTACATTTTCAAGAACATTGCCTGGGGAAAGTCTCACAGAGGCTCCCATGGAGCCAGCTAACAAGATATTAATCACTGCATTATTTATAGTAGTAGCTGGAAACAATGTAAATATTCTGTTTCCAGGGGAACTTAAAATGTGAAATATGCTTATGAAAGAATAACCTGCCATAGTCTGA
Organism: Rhinopithecus roxellana; assembly: GCF_007565055.1. Taxonomy (NCBI): domain Eukaryota; kingdom Metazoa; phylum Chordata; class Mammalia; order Primates; family Cercopithecidae; genus Rhinopithecus; species Rhinopithecus roxellana. The sequence continues at coordinate 104,948,314 of NC_044553.1, forward strand.
AACAATAGCATACAATAATAACATGCACATCTCAAAACGGTATTGAATGAAAAAAATAAGCAGAATATATAAGTCATATTATCTAATTTAAATTCACATAAAATAATACTTTTTTTCAAAGTATACATATGTCTAAAAATATGGCAGATTAGAAGGACATACATTAAATATACTACAGTGGGAATGAGACAGGGAATGGGGAGTGAAAAGGGAAAAGTATGAGTAAAACCAAAGTGGAGTCTTGTATGCACTGTTGAAAATAGTTTGATGTGAACGGAAGGGTGTGATTTACCCAATTCTGAGTAACACTTGAGGTCCTTAGAAATAATAAAAAAAAGAACCATTTTCTATAACTTCTCAGTTTATAAAGAAGTTTAGGCTGGGCGTGGTGGCACGTGCCTGTAATCCCAGCTACCAGGGAGGTTGAGGCAGGAGAATCGCTTGAACCCAGGAGGCGGAGGTTGCAGTGAGCCAAGATTGTGCCAACGCACTCCAGCCTGAATGACAGAGCAAGATTCCGCCTCAAAAAAAAAAAAAAAAAAAAAAAAAAAAAAAAAAAAAAAAAAAAAAAAGATCTCATTTGTTTCGTATGATTGTAAGGCACTGCAAACAAGTCTTTTAATTCCCAACTATTATTAAAGAGGAAATTGAGATGCACAGGGGTCACTTGCTTAAACACACAGGGCAAAGGTGCTGCCTTTAAGCTAATACACAGACTGTTTTAGAAACCTTCCAAGAGGGTTTGATGGTATAATGTTAAGGTATGGGTCAAGGAATCTGCAGGATAAAACAGCAGCCTTCTCTCACCACAAAATAGGTATTCATATCTTGACTATGAATAATAATTGAATATTACAACAGCATTTTCACATTCAGAACCAGAAAGTCAGAAAGGGAATTGAGAGGTGGGCTGAGCTACTTACGCTTGTTTCTCATAATGACCGTGGGTAGTGATGATGTGTCATGTGCCTGAAGGCTCCCTTTGGGCTGCTAAAGAGAAAGAAAGTAAGTCCATTGACAATTCGCCTCTGTCAAGCCCTGAGAAGCTGAGTAGGAAGGGAGCAAGCAGTTCAGCTTCCTTTCCCATTCCGCTTTCCGCACTGCCCTAAGCACCCTGTGTCCCAGCCACAGTCGCCCTCAATTGCCATCCTCTAAACCTGCCACGTACTCTGATGCTGTCTATCCTGCCTGGAATGCTTTTCTCACCTTCAGAGGCTTGGCATTCTTCCCCTTCAAGACTATTTAAGTGTTGCCTCCTTGGTAAAGCCGTCTACAGCTTCTCTCCTCTCCTCACCCAAGGCAGTGACTGGCACCCCTTTCTCATTTATAGTAACTGTCTGCCTATCTTCCCCAGTAGATTGCTGGTGCCTTAAGGGCAGGATCTTTTGACTTTTGCATTTTATTTTCAGTGACTAGCATTTATAAGGTGCTGAATTATTGGGTAAAATACTAATTTTAGTTAAGACTTTTGCTGTAGCCATGTGACAAAAATACCTCGAGAAATTATAGATTGAAGCAATTAATCTGATAGGTTATTTCCCATTTAAAATGAAATTCCAGGCAGGGTGCGGTGACTCATGCCTGTAATCCCAGCACTTTGGGAGGCCAAAGCGGGTGGATCACCTGAGGTCAGGAGTTCGAGACCAGCCCAGCCAACATGGTGGAACTCTGTCTCAACTAAAAATATAAAAATTAGCTGGGCATGGTGGCAGGCGCCTGTAATCTCAGCTACTTGGGAGGCTGAGGCAGGAGAATTGCTTGAACCTGGGAGGCAGAGGTTGCAGTGAGCCAAGACTGCACCATTGCACTCCAGTCTGGGTGAAAGAGCGAGACTCTGTCTCTAAAATAAAATAAAATAAAATAAAATAAAATTCCCCCTTTTAGGTTATATTCTCTCACATGGGAGATGCTATATCTCTATTATGATCATTCTGTATAAACTAGTACATTCACAACAATTGAGTCTTACCAGAGATCACAAACTCAAATGACTATGGTGCCGGCAGGTAACAAATGACAGAAGCAAGCTGGGGTGGGGTGGGGTGTGGGGAGGCAGTGGCGGCCTGGAACTGGCATATCCTGTCTAAAAGAGGCAGTACCACTCAGCTCCAGCTATCCCTCCCTCCCTGCAGGCTCCACGGATGGAGCAGACTCCTGCCTTCAGCCTGCTTAATGAATTTGGAGCTTATATTCTAGTGGGGGGAAGATACAGACCATAAGAAATCTATGTAATAATAAATAAAGATGGGTAAATACAGACTCTAAGAAGGTGGTAACTACTATGGAAAAAAGGAAAACCTGGGGAGTGCTGGGTACCGGGAAATATCAGGGGGCTGAGGGTTATAAATCTTCCAATTTTTTCAGGAGATCTTAAGAATCCAAACTGATACAAAACATGATTTTGAAAGAGCTGCACTAACTCACATTTTAAAAGTACTACACGAGCCAAACAAAATATATGTCCGCGGGCTGAAGAAGATCTGGGCTGTCCTATTTTTTGCCATTTTGATGCTAGTTTTAGTGCTTCTCAAAGTGAGGTCCTTGGACTATCAGCATCATCTGGGAACTTCCTAGAAATGCAAATTCCTGGACTCTCCTCCAGAATCTGAAACTCTGGGAGTGGGGCTCAGTAAGCTGTCTTTCAATAAGCCCTCGAGTTGATTCTGATGCACATTCCAGATTGAGGTCATAGCAGTAGATAACTGTTTGGTGACTGACGAAGCACACAGCTCATTAATCATCTGTGTCGACATAGTTGGAAAGCATTCCTTTGACGAGGAATGAAGAGACACAGGTGACTAGAACACTGAAAGCCTCACAGGCTGCCTAAAAGGTATGGCCCCCAACCCACACTTTTTTTTTTAAAGGCCACTGGAAAAGCATGACTACATAGCATACATGTTCAGGGCAGATACCACCATAAAACAGGCACTTTCTATTCTTACATCATGTGATCAGAGCCACCTGTATTATGTACCTGAGGAGAAAAGTGCTACCAGACAGGCTGGGGCTAACCGTAACACCCTCCCCGCCCCCACCAGCAGATCAATGCCCCTGACCTCCACCTGCTGCCCTGATGGTCCTGAAGGAAGAAGACAAGTGTATGAGAAAACCACTTTAATAGCAACATGGAAATATTAAAATCACGAAGAAATGTATATTTAACATGAAGAAGTTCTGAAAGCATTTTCTTTCCTCAAAGTCTAATTCCCCAGTGTTACTCAAGAAGAGGATTGATCGCTTAAGAGAAAAAATATTTTTTAGTTATAATTCGTTCTCAAAGTTGGTACCGAATGATTAAAACAAACAAAATCCACCACAACCTCAACTCTCCCAACTCCTGAGGATCTTGCTGGTTTAAACTCTTATTTTAAGCCTTCTTTTAGCCAGAAAGTCTTACCTTCATTTTGACCTTTGCACAGGAGGCTAGACTTTCTCGGCAGCCTTTGTGGACAAAAGCACTGCAATCTGAAAAGAAAGCAAACCCAAGGTCACATGGACAGAGCAAACAGATTCCAGAATCTGAGTTTCCACTGCTGCCACAAGTGGCCTCTGAATTTCAAAGTGAAGTCACTCACATGTGAGAATGTGACTAACTGAAATTACAGATTGCAGTCCTCTTCTAGGAAGCAGGTCTGTGATGTTATTTGGAGGAGGAAAAATATAAGCAGATGTGATTTCTTTTTTTTTTTCCCCCAGTGTTCGTGTCTTTATTTGGAGACTGGGAGACAGATTACAGTTTAATGAGAGGAACGACGACTCAAGTGACCTCATGGGAAGGGTGAGTTTCCTGGCCCTCAGGGAGTGACAGATGTGATTTCTAATTAACAAAAACTAGTAAGTCTGGAACTTTTCAGACAGGAAGCTGAGAGGCTACCAAAACTAAAAGTGAAAGTGTCTGCCATCAATGTGTAAGTCTAAATTACAAATAAATACATAAATAAAGCCCCTAACAGGGGTTACAAAATTTGTATGACTGTAATAAAGCACAGAATATAAAATCTGAAAAATTTAACTACGCTGGGCTTTTTGCAACCCATTCTCTGAGACAGGAACCACACACGAAAGGTCATCAGAACCCTACATACACCTCTGGGAACTGTGACTTAAGAGAAAATGGAGACTTCTTGAAAGATAAAGCAGAGACCACAATTTGGCAAGGACAACACTGTATCTTAATTCCTTTACTTTTCACTCCCTTGGCCTACAAGGGCCACTGACGTAAAAACCCAGGCCTCTGTGTCTCAGAAGGCTTACCATCAGCTCTCAGCGCTGCTATAAAATCACATAACAGAACCATTCCAGGAAGCCAGAGGTAAAGCAGAAACAAACGAAAAGATCTGTCTGTGGTGACACTCGAAGAGGAGACACTCTCATGGGAAGGGCTCACTCAGGAAATCAACCACAGATACCCTTCACTAGGCAATGCCTCGCAGACTGATTCAGGAAGCGTCACAGGTCCTGTCTACACCAACTTATCAGTTAAGGGCCAACATCTCTTTAGCCCAGACGTATGGATCTGGGGGTGACTGGAGTGGTGATGGGGAGGGGAGGTAACCAGAAAGGAGACTGCTATAATCCCAGACCTCAAAGGCCTTTTCCATTCCTTTTGTAACACTTCCTTTAACAAACACTTGGTTCACAGGTCTCCTCCTTAATACCACCGGCACAGTGTACTGAGATTCTCTTGGGTTTTTCTCTATACCCTTTCTGGGGCAGGGACCATTCACCCACTGCTGAATCTTCAATTAAGCCTCTCTAGCATAGTGCCTGGCTCATGCATCCTATTCAAATGCCCCTCTGTAGGCTCTACTATGCCTATTTAAACTAAAATTAGATGAATGCCCTATTACAGCCTTGATTACAGTATGTCAAATATCAATTTAGTAACACAAAAGGACAAACAACCGTCAAACTAAATTTGACGTAGGTCCTGGCTTTGCTTATTAGTTAGTATGATCCTAGCACAAGTCCCTTCTGGACAGGCCCCCGTTTCCTCCCAGGTTCCCTCTCATTTTCTCCCAGGTTCCCTCTGCTGTGATTCTATTAGATGGGTAAGTGAGTTTCAGGCTGCTGGACCCACAGCAAGAAGCATAACAAAGTGGCCGAGGCAAACGACTTTATTTATTTTCTAGTAAGCCAAAATGTGTTTCTGCCCATCCTCACAAGCACTATTCTTACTCAGGGTGTATGGTGCACCTCCCCTCCTCTGCCACAGAGATGCCTGGGACTTGCAGCTGGCATGCTCCTTTCTGGTTTCTTCCCCTCCCATTAGTTGATCCATCATCTCCTTCTCATGCACAGACTTGAAAGCCCACCCCACCCAAACCCTTTCTCTTCACAAATCCCAGCTCAGCTAAAGTCTTTCAAATACATCATCTTTAAGTCCATTTCTCTTTCCCTTCTACACAAAAAGTATGCAAAGACTATAAGCAGGCAAAGTCAATGATCAGTAGATCTATGTCTTTCAGCATGCTGAATCCTCAATATATAATACTGAAGAGAATAAAGCAAATCGCAAAATGATAGGTATTGTATGGTAGCATTTATGTAAGCTAAAAACAAAAACAAATTATATGTTGTTTATGTATGAGAATAAATTATAAAACACAGACTACAAATGCACTGAATTCATGACAGTGATTGTCCTTGGGGAGGAAGGAAGATGCATGGGGCAGGGAAACAAAGGGGAATCCGAACTTAATCATAATGGTTTCTTAAAAAGTGAAACAATCTGAAGCAGTATGACAGAATATTACTATGTGTTCATTTTGAATCATGGACACATATGTGTTAAATTACCTATGTATAATACTTTGTATTAACATTTTTCAAAATTAAAAAAATTTTTAATTTTAAAAAAATCATCACACTCTGTCTTTCAAAGTTCCTTGGATTTGCTTATAAGCATTTCCATATTCTTTTGAATAATCCATTTATCACATCTTGTGATAACTTAAAAATAAGATTTTATTGTCTTATAATCCAGTTATAAAAGCACATTTTTTTCTTTTGTTTTAATGAACATCTAGAATATTTTAGGCACCTAAAGGCAACACAGGAGGTGGCAGATTTGCTAGAGAACCAGCTACTAACTCTGATCTGCAAAAGTGACCAAGAACACTATGGGCAAAATTTGTTTCCAAGTTCCGTTCTTTCTGTTCCTTTCTTCCCAACCAGTTCCAACACCCTACAGAGATTTAAACAATGATGATTTTTAAGGGAGTGGCACTATCACTTTTAAAAAGGCTTCAGCAATATTCGAACTCTCAGGCTAGTGTCTGAGTGTCTGAGATGAATCATAAAAGCAGAAAAAAAAATCATTTAAAATGTACTTCCAGTAAAGAACTTTTCATATAAATTCACTTTTAATTAATTGAAACATGTCCCCAAACCCGCAACCCAGTTGGAAGTTTAACAGGCTCTATATTATGGTCATGAGTCTTGTCTTAGTGATAGTTTGCATGGACATCTCCTTAAGATGCTGAAGTACCTACTTGAAAAACACTCAACTTGTTTCCAAGTTGTCCTGGACTCAATTAACAGTGACAGTTTTAGTGCTGTGCGTGGGTGATTTAGAAACTTCACCCCACTGACATCAGCCAAAGTCATGAGATTAAAATCTTACTCTCTGTTTGGGAAAACAGAAAATTACCAAGAACACAAGAATTGAAGGCAAATCTAATACATTTTTAAGCTCTCTGCCACAAACCATACCATGCTGTTATGAAGATCAGAGAAGAATTATCTGGCCTTTTATTTATTTATTTGATAGATTTCCTAATAGCAGCAGGCAATATGCTTTTATATTTTAAAATTCTTCAAAAAGGTCTCGGCACAGTGGTTTATGGGAACAGAGCTAACCCCTAATTGGATTCCTCTGAACTTAAAACAAACAGCCCAGCTTTCAACTTCTTTCTTTGCTACAAGGAGGCATCAAACCAAAGAAAATGAAGTTAAATCCACATGACTAGAAACTATCATCTATCTATTGCTGTATCTTTTTTTTAGCCCATGCCACCAACCACCAAAGATCTTTGGAGAATGGTTATATACTATGTGTTTTTTATCTTTGGGAAGAAAAATAAAACAAATCATTAGCGAGGCTAACTTAAGAAAATCAACTTTATACAATGATAAGAGGAGTGGCTATGCAAACTGAAATGAAATGACAGAATATCAAAGGACTGCCTACATAGAAATGAGTCACCTTTGTGAGCTAAGTCATATGTAGCCAGGGCTCTGACAAAAGAGGTCTTCTAGTACTTTAGTCCACTGACCATCATTTGGGAATAGGCTGAAGACTTCTGACTGTTCTGCCTACAGATGTGAGCAGCAAAATCTAACTGGGAAAAATGACCTGATCCTTCTCCAAGACACGAGTTGAAGACTTACCTTTAAGGACAGAAATGTACAACTTTCTCCTATCATTTCAACTCTAATCAAGAAAATGAAAATAAAACAAAAAAGTTATATATGAGCAAATTTAGAAATGCATTCTACAAAATTCTTTCTGCAACTTCTTGTTTAAAATCTTTAACAAGGGCAACACGCCAAAACCCCACCTCTACAAAAAACACAAAAATTAACCAGGTATGGTGATGCATGCCTACAGCACCAGCTACTTATGAGGCTGAGGCAGGAGGATCACTAGAGCCTGGGACGTCAAGGCTGCAGTGAGCCATGATCACTCTGCTCCACTCCAGCCTGGGCAACAGAGTGAGACCGTGTCTCTCAAAAAAAAAATTATTAAATATATATATATTTTATTTTTTTGGGATGGAGTCTTGCTTTGTCACCCAAGCTGGAGTGCAGTGGTATGATCTGGCTCACTGCAACCTCCGTCTCCTGGGTTCAAGCGATTCTGCTGTCTCAGCCTCTTGAGTAGCTGGGATTACGGGTCCATGCCACTACGCCTGACTAATTTTTTGTATTTTTAGTAGAGATGGTATTTCGCCATGTTGGCCAGGTTGGTCTCAAACTCCTAACCTCAGGTGATTCACTCAGCCTTCCAAAGTGCTGGGATGACAGGTGTGAGCCACCGCACCTGGCCAATAAATAAAATCTTTGGGGGATTTGAGACATCGCCCTATCTGGACTAAGAGTGCTTATATGCCAAAGGCATGTGAGATGTTCTTGTAGCTGGTGTAATAACCACAGTGCTGATGTACAGAACAAGAGGAAAGCCACAAAAAAGAGCCAAATCATCTCAGCTGAAGTAGCCCCAACAGCAGTTTTCGTAAGAACACTGGTAAACAAAAATGAAACAAAATGAAAGTGTTCTGCTTAAAAAAGAATTGCCTTTATTGCTTAGGGTCTTTTTTTTTTTTTACCATCCTTTTCCCTAAGTAATAAATTTCCTTCCTTTAATCAATATGTATTTTACTCTCTCACATAAGCAATGAACTATATAAATGCCAGAAAACTGTCTGTCCAGAGAGCAACTTTTCCTGACGAAATCAGAAGCAAAATCTAACCATCACACACATTCTAAATTCTTGTGTTTCCTACTTAGATTGCAGCTGGTTTACTTGTTTATTTTTATGTAAAAGAAACAACCTACCACAAAAGTACTGAAATGCTGCTAGCACAATAGAAAATAAATCAGCAATAATCTCAGTATCATTTTACATCTGTTTAAAGCAAGCAAAACAGAACCACTGGCAAGACCCCAAAACCCGAACATAACAAATTCCTTATTCTGAAGGACTCCACTAAGTCACTAAGATTTTCAAAGAACAAATTATTTGTGGCAGCTGGAAAGAACAGCTGATTACTCAAGGACAGCTTTACGTAACAAAGAAATAAGAGTTGAAAAGACATTCCTCTATTAACTCTGTGAAAGTCACCTAATCCTAAAACAAGAGTAGTTTTGGCTGAGATAAAAAAAAGTCCCAGTTTCTTGTATAAATCATCATAATATATCATCATGACGGATTATATGGCTGATCTTTCTAATCACAAGTTAAAGGTGACTAGGCAGTGCTGAGGGTATGAAGCTCTATCCAGGCATCAGCCAAACATGGTTACGCTTAACCACAATGGGAAGCCACTGTCTCCCAAGAGCACAAAGGTTTCCTAGGAGGTAAATGACTAACTGCATGGACGCTACATTTCCTACAACTCCTGGGAAGATCTTGGATATGAGAGGCAATGGAGGGAAGTGACAAAAGATTCTGGGGCCCCAAATTACTCATATTTTCTACTTCCTGCCAAGACAACACATGGGACTTCATACATACAAATATTCAGGTTCTTCAGGAAGCTGAAGATAATCAGCCCATTACTTCGGTTCATTTGAGAAGATGATTATATACTATTTTGGTGCTTTCAATCCTTTTTGCTCCTTTTTTTTTTTGAGTCAGAGTCTCACTCTGCTGCCCAGGCTGACGTGAAGTGCAATGGCGCAATCTTTCGCTCACTGTAACCTCTGCCTCCTGGGTTCGAGCACTTCTCCTGCCTCAACCTCCTGAGTAGCTGGGATTACAAGCGCCCACTACCACACCCAGCTAATTTTTTGTATTTTCAGTAGAGACAGGGTTTTACCATGTTTGCCAGGCTGGTCTCGAATGCCTGATCTCATGCTCTGCCCACCTTGGCCTCTCAAAGTGCTGGGATTACAGGCGTGAGCCATCGCGCCCGGCCTACCCCCTTCTTTTTATAAGACGCAGGCTGCAGACTGTCTTACACAAACCTTAATGCTATCACTAGATGTTGAGACTATTTCAGCAGTACTTCTGGAGTAAGGTGGTATGCAAATTAAAGAATGTATTTTTGAAACTTAGGGGTATATTATTAGAGTAACAATCAAGCCCAACTTTAACTATTCCTTTTTGCTGTCTGATTATTTTCAGTTTAAACCTCAAATATAGCCAGGCGCAGTGGCTCACACCTCACCAAACTTTGACAGTTTGAGGAGGGTGGATCACCTGAGGTCAGGAGTGCAAGACCAGTCTGGCCAATATGGTGAAACCCCATCTCTAATAAAAATACAAAAAAAATAGCCATGAGTGGTGGCATGTTCCTGTGGTCCCAGCTACTCGGGAGACCGAGGCAGAAGAATGGCTTGAACCTGGGAGGAGGAGGTTGCAGTGAGCTGAGACTGCGCCACTGCACTCCAGCCTAGGTGACAGAGATGCGCCACTGCACTCCAGCCTAGGTGACAGAGACAGACTCCATCTCAAACAAACAAAAAACAAAAAACATCCCTCAAATATGTTACATCTTTTTCCTGGTTTTTGCTGAGCAGGCAGAACTAAGATAATCTCTGATGTTCGATTAGATCAAGCTATTACCAAAAATCAAAGAACTAGCAAAGGTTATTATGACCCCTATCCCCACTGACAGACTTCCCAAACAGACAAGACTTTAGTGATAACACACTGGACTTCATGAAATAATGTGCTTCCAGAAAAAGCAAATTCCTTGGGTGACTTCATACTAAAATTTATAGGTTCAACCAAAAAAGTCCCATTCCACTTATAAGTGTTTATCAGCACAGAACCGGTAGCCAATCCACTATTTCACTGGTTTTCCAAAACACTAGAAAAACTCTTTAAAAAGTCTTATATGAAATAAAATATTAATATACTGTGTTCAAATGTGTAAAAGAGTACAGATTTATTTTCTGAGTTGCAATTTTAATATTTACTTTGCAAGTTAATGAGAACAATGAAGTTGCTGTGATGAACTAAAAAATGTGAAATCAGAGGTACATGACATTTGCAATTCACTTATCTACCATAACCTCTAATTTATTTCTATATTTAATTTCGAGTACATGATACAGAGAACATCTTAATGTTCTTCATGTAGATAAATAACCAAAATTAGCAGCTTTTTTTTAATGGCTTGCCTTGCAATCACAGTATAATCTTCAATTAATTAGAGATGGAAGGAAAAATACAAATGAGTAGGTAGGCTGATAGCTAAAGCTAATATATTGATGTTAAAATCTGGGAATTATACCTTTAAGAATGTATGTTTTTATGTAGTTTTAAATATATATATATATATAAATTCAGAAATCTGTGGAACTTCCAAACACATGACATCCTGAAAGCTACTGCCCTATCCATTAAACTATTTAATCACTATACAGAAGTGTGGCTGAGAATCTCAGAGTCTCAAACCTTTCATACAGTTTTCCCCAATCAATACCAAACCCTACACAAGTGATTCTTCATGCGTAGCTCTGGCATCACTGGGCAATGGAAGTCTACAAGAGGTAACCCAGATCTTACTCTCCAGAGATGGTTCTAGCACATATGACAATGATACCATAAGGAGTCCAATAATTTGTGGTGTCCTAGCTATGTGTGCTTCATCATCCAGGGAGTCCAGTAAAAGATAATTTCTATTATGTTTAACAAGAAGATGTATCAAGAAAGCAAAAATGGGCTTAGGATGCCTGTGCATTCTCCTACATTAACTGAATATTTTTGCCATCTCATAAATGTATTATATGCCAGTTACAGGTTTAATTCTGAGTGATAGTCTAATGTAGACAAAGACTTAATACAGCCAAAGAGGGCAAATTTCAACTATTTGTAACCTAGAAATAACGTATACACACAAGTCAATGGCAATACAAGGCTAAATATACACTGGCATATATTAGACAACTTATTTTAACCTGAACTTAAAATTGCAAAATTATCTGGAGCTAGTCATGGAAAGGTACAGCCACTCATTATAACCATAAACCAACAATTCTTAAATCTATTGTCCTCTATAGCACAAGATTCTTCGGGTCTTCAAAAAGATTGTCTATAACTTTCAACCTTAAATCTCCTGATGTTTCACATCACAATCCAGAACTGAGAGTTGGTAGATCAACTATCCTATTTCTGATTCAAGCAGGTGCTATCAATAACAGTGGTAGAACAACTCTCCTTAAGGCTTATAAGCTTACTCTGTTCTGGTAGTAATTCTGCTTTGTCCATTAAATTCTCGAATCAAACACCAACCTATTTTGTGCTTCCGTCAGAGATCAGCTGATAAATAACTAGAAAAACCTTTGAAACTATCAGTGGTCCAATATCTACATTTTATTTTTAGACATACAAATAATATGTAAGTAAATTCTTTAAAAATTCAAACAATAGGCCGGGCGCGGTGGCTCAAGCCTGTAATCCCAGCACTTTGGGAGGCCGAGACGGGTGGATCACGAGGTCAGGAGATCGAGACCATCCTGGCTAACATGGTGAAACCCCGTCTCTACTAAAAAATACAAAAAAAACTAGCCGGGCGCGGTGGCGGGCGCCTGTAGTCCCAGCTACTCGGGAGGCTGAGGCAGGAGAATGGCGTAAACCCGGGAGGCGGAGCTTGCAGTGAGCCGAGATCCGGCCACCGCACTCCAGCCTGGGCAACAGAGCGAGACTCCGTCTCAAAAAAAAAAAAAAAAAATTCAAACAATATAAAAGAATAAAATAAAGAGTCCTCTTCAACTCCTTTTCTCCTTATTTCTCTTTTTTTTCAGATTTATAACAGTTTGGTGTATAGCCTTTGAGATATTTTTGTACATTTTTTTTTTTTAATAGATAGAGTTTCACTTTTGTTGCCCAGGCTGGAGTGCAGTGATGCGATCTCGGCTCACTGCAACCTCTGCCTCCCGGGTTCAAGCGATTCTCCTGCCTCAGCCTCCTGAGTAGCTGGGATTACAGACGTGCACCACAATGCCCAGCTAATTTTTTGTTTTTTATTAGAGTTGGGGTTTCACCATGTTTCCCAGCCTGGTCTCGAACTCCTGACCCTCAGGTGTTCCCCTGCCTTGGCCTCCCAAAGTGTAGGGATTATAGGTGTGAGCCACCGCACCTGGCCTATTTTTGTAAATTTATATAAACTACTGTTTTCCATAAACTGGGATCATGCTGTATATACTGTTGTATTTACTGACTTTTCAACTCATCAAAATGTCTTGGAGAGCTCTGTCTGTACCTGCAGGTATCTCCCAGGGCTTGGCACACTATGGTCCTTGGGCTGAATTAGGCCCATTGCCTATTTTTGTAAATTTTTTTTTTTTGAGACAAGGTCTCGATCTGTTGCCCAGGCTGGAGTGCAGCAGCTCAATCTTGGCTCACTGCAACCTCTGCCTCCTGGGTTCGAGTGATTCTCCCAACTCAGCCTCCCAAGTAGCTGGGATTACAGGCGTGCACCACCATGCCTGGCTAATTTTTGTATTTTTAGTAGAGATGGGTTTTCACCATGTTGGCCAGGCTGGTCTCAAACTCCTGACCTCAAGTGATCTAACCACCTAGGCCTCCCAAAGTGCTGGGATTACAGGCATAAGCCACCGTGCCAGGCCTGTAAATAAATTTTTTATTGGAACACAGTCACATCCATTGTCTATGGTTGCTTTTGTGCTACAAGGACAGGGTCCAGTAGTCATGACAAAGACCTGATGGGCTGCAAAGCCTAACATACCGTTGGTTCCTTTGCAGAAAAAGTTTGGCAACCTCTGATCTGTCCTATGTTCTCTCTTTTTATTTATTTTTTGAGACGGAGTCTTGCTCTGTCTCCCAGCTGGAGTATAGTGGCTAGATCTTGGCTCACTGCAACCTCTGCCTCCCAAGTTCAAGCAATTCTCCTGCCTCAGCCTCCCGAGTAGCTGGGACTACAGGCACCACCACCATGCCCGGCTAATTTTTGTATTTTCAGTAGAGATGGGGTTTCAACATGTTGGCCAGCTGGTTTCCAACTCCTGACCTCAAGTGATCTGCCTGCCTCGGCTTCCCAAAGTGCTGGGATTACAGGCGTGAGGCACCACGCCTGGCCCCTATATTCTCTATTTAGTATCAGCCTATCCATCTATATGCTACACAAAATATACTGTATTTTATTGATGAATATTTAAATTGCTTTCAATTTTTCCAGAATATAAACAATGTTACAATAAATAAGTACCAAGGATCATACTCTAGAATTCCTTTTTTTTTTTTAAGCCACTGTGGGTGCCTGGCTTATACTGATATTCAATAAATATTTGTTGACAAACTGCTTTTGAATGAATCACATATCAAACACAGTAGCTTGCAGAATTCAGCCAAATGAACTTTGTTGACTGACTTCATGTAAGTTCAAGGACTTAAGGGTATAATTATTGATAATTAAATGTAAAAAATAAATCCAGTGTGAAGTCATTAAGATTTTCTAGACTGAAGCTCTCCCCTTACTAATGCAGACAACAGAGTAGAAGCCATTTTCTTCCTTTATAAACAATTATAAATCAGGACAATATGCTGAAATATTTGAAAAAAATCCATGAATACCTTTCAGTGACTATTTCCATGCTTGAAGTTTTACTCAGCTGTTTTTAAATCTACCCATTAGTTGTTACATCTTTTTTTTCCATTACAGATTCCATTTGTTTCATCCTTTTAGTATTAATCGGTTTTTTTTTTGTTGTTGTTGTTGTTTTTGTTTTTTTTTTTTTGAGACAGAGTCTCGCTCTGTCGCCCAGACTGGTATGCAGTGGTACGATCTCAGCTCACTGCAACCTCCGCCTCCTGGGTTCAAGAGATTCTCCTGCCTCGGCCTCCTGAGTAGCTGGGATTACAGGCGCACATCACTATGCCTGGCTAATTTTTGTATTTTTAGTAGAGACAGGGTTTCACCATGTTGGTCAGGCTGGTCTTGAACTCCTGACCTTGTGATCTGCCCGCCTCAGCCTCCCAAAGTGCTGGGATTACAGGCGTGAGCCACCACACCTGGCCCCTTTTAGTGATTTTCAACATCTCTTGCTTGTATATCTCCTAATTCTTCCTCACGGTGGTTTACTTCCTTATGTGGCATCTATGTATCTTTTATTGTGAGCTCAGCTTCACAGGATTTTTTCCTCTTGTGGTAGTCTTGGGTATACTGTTTTGTCAACCTAACCCAATGGAGCAGTTCTACATCTGCTACAAGCTGGGTCCCTCAAGGATCTGTCATTCCTAAACTGGATTTTCATGAAACCTCTTGTGAAAGTTTCTTAGCCTGAAGTTCCAGCACATACAGACAGTGTAAACTTGGACTCCAGATTCATCAATTCTCACTCAGGGTCCTGAGGAGACTGCAAGGTTCCTTTCTGCTTCTGAAGGCCAGCAGGTAGAATTTTTCAAAGCCCTTCATCATGGATGTTAGTCTTAAAACAGCGTTTCTTATACAGGGGCCTCAGTTCCGGCTCCCACTACATACCCTGAGGTCATATATCTTGACCCCCAAATGAGGGGTCATGCTCTTTACTGCTCTGAGTTCCCTCAGGGATTTTCTATTTGGCAGGTTCAGCTATGTATTAATATTTTAAATATATATTTTATCTAGCATTTTATATTTTATAGCAGAAGGCAGGTATCTAGTCTGCTTTACTGATGAAGTTCCCTGAATATTAGTTTCATACTGCCAATCAAGAAATATAGCCTCTTCCCGTTTTTCTGAGATCAGTGCTCCCCAAAAGAAGAACTGGCACATTGCAAGGAGTGATGAAAAAAACAATCCCTCGGAACACAGGAGGAAGATTTTACAGCTCTTATTTAAGTTGACTTCTTAAGGTAGAAGAAATATTGAGTTAACGTCTAACTGATAGGTAGGTGCCTCGCTCAGTCATAGGCAGCCTCACTTTATATGTGACACTAGAGGTTTCTCAAGGGAGTGGGGTGTTCTCCACTCAGCAGGTGGGCTAGGCATGCATAATCCACATTTGTTTACTTTCAGTATACTGTGATTAATGGAAACGTACAGGTGCCCAATAAAGTGGGCTTATGGATTATATTACCTGGTTTCAACTAAAATCAAATGAAAATGAAGAGAGTTACACAAATTCCTTCAAAGAAGTCATGAATCAAAGACAACAGTAATCATACTAATAACTAACCAGAAAACAAGAAAATGGCAATTCTGAGACATCTCTTCTTTTTAGAATGAGCTCTTTGAAAGTATGGCATAGTAGGACTTGTATGTATTTTTTTATGTTGTGTATGTATCCTATGTAAGTATGCTAAAAATGTTTTAATAATAGGTGAACATGCTAGAAAGTGCTTGGTGACTACTGCTCTAGGCAACCAGGTTATTCCAGTACTAAGAGGCTGTGTCCAGTGGCTAAAAAACTAAACTACAGACCTTCAACTGGTGTCCCAGAAAAGAGTCCTATTAGAACCTGGGTTCCAAAATAAACACTGGAGGAATACTGAATAGTGATAGTCTCTTGTTTCCTAGAGGTTACATGAAATTACTACTATGTGGTAGTGGCTCTCAATGGTCTGGTAAGTCACAAACGAAGGATGATATTAATGTGTGTGATCTGCCCACAGGGATGCATAAGGATTTGGGTGAGAGCTCTCATGGCTTTTTGTTACTTTTGAAAAAACAGGACAGTAAAACAAATAGTGTTGCTGACTACTTTGGGGCTATAACATCCATAAAAATCATTTTACATGAATGTGTGTCATAAAGTCAATCATTTCAAAAAGTCACAGGAACTGTAGCACAGATTAGACAGGCTGTGGGCTGTGTGCTAGCTGGAACTCCACTCCTCTTCCATGCAAGAAAGTGAGTGGAAATCATCATAGAAGTATGTTCCAATCTGTCCAAATACACATTTTTTTTTTTTTTTCTTTTTGAGATGGAGTCCCACTCTGTTGCCCAGGCTGGAGTGCAGTGGCATGATCTCGGCTCATTGCAACCTCCCCCTTCCAGGTTCAAGAGATTCTCCTGCCTCAGCCTCCCGAGTAGTTGAGGTTACAGGCATGTGTCACCACGCCCAGCTAATTTTGTATTTTTTTTTTCTTTGTTTTTTTGAGACGGAGTCTTGCTCTGTCGCCCAGGCTGGAGTGAAGTGGCCAGATCTCAGCTCACTGCAAGCTCCGCCTCCCGGGTTTACGCCATTCTCCTGCCTCAGCCTCCCGAGTAGCTGGGACTACAGGCGCCCGCCACCTCGCCCGGCTAGTTTTTTTGCATTCTTTTTTAGTAGAGACGGGGTTTCACCATGTTAGCCAGGATGGTCTCGATCTCCTGACCTCGTGATCCGCCCGTCTCGGCCTCCCAAAGTGCTGGGATTACAGGCTTGAGCCACCGCGCCCGGCCTAATTTTGTATTTTTAATAGAGACAGGGTTTTGCCATGTTGGCCAGGCTGGTTTCGAATTCCTGACCTCAGGTGATCCGCTCGCCTCGGCTTCCCAAAGTGCTATGATTACAGTGTGAGCCACCACGCCTCGCCCAAACATACTTTTAAACATTTCAAATTTCTACCAGGCACAGTGGTGCATGCCTAAATACCAGCTACTCAGGAGGCTGGCTAAGCCAGGAAGATCACTTGATGTGAGGAGGTCAAGACTAGCCTGGGCAACTTAACGAGTAAGTTAACTATTTTTAGTAAGAAATTACTTGGGATATCCAACATAAATGACTGAAAACAAGATTTCAGGACATCATGGTCTGAGAGTTGCTTCTTGACATCTGAATTCGTTACTATTTTGTCTGAATTGGTTATAGGTATAGTATCAGGTTAATTGCCTCAGTCTTCTGGGTGACTGGGCTGGGCCTGGGCTGGCTGGAACTCACCTCTGACCACAAGTAGCCTCCTTGATTTACCCTGGTATGCTCTACAAATACTACTTTTGATCTGTACACTGACAAAATTTGAAATGCAATGCCTTAGAGCAAAAATGTGCAAATTATGGTCTGTGGGCTAAATGTGGCTTGAAGCCTATTTTTGTATAGCCCATGAGCTAAGAATAATTTTTACATTGTAAATAGTTTTTAAAAATAAAAAAATTGGCCGGGTGCGGTGGCTCACACCTGCAATCCCAGCACTTCGGGAGGCAGAGATGAGCAGATCACGAGGTCAGGAGATCGAGACCATCCTGGCTAACATGGTGAAACCCTGTCTCTACTAAAAATACAAAAAAATTAGCTGGGTGCAGTGATGGGCACCTGTAGTCCCAGCTACTCGGGAGGCTGAGGCAGGAGAATCGCGTGAACCTGGGAAGCGGAGCTTGCAGCGAGCCGAGATTGCAACACTGCACTCCAGCCTGGGCAACAGAGTGAAACTCCATCTCAAAAAAAAAAAAAAAATAGAAAAAAATCAAATTATTACATAACAAAAATTTTATGAAATTCAAATTTCAGTATCTGTAAGTGAAGTTTTATTGGAATCACACTCATTGGTTTATGTATTGTCTATGGCTGCTTTTGCGCTGCAACTGCAGAGTTCAAGAATTGTGACAGAGACCATGTGGCTCACGACACCTAAGATACTTTTTATCTCGTTTTGTACAGAAAAAGTTAAGCAACTCCTGAGAGTGTCTTATCAAAACCAGGAACAATGCTCAGTTAGCAGACCTGGCTTTCAGCAGATCAGCATAGAATGTCTCTGTGCATGGAGGTGCTCTCCCTTGGCAGTCACTATGGCTTAATGTTGGTAATGGTTGAAACATACACCAAAGTAATAGAATAAAAATGAGCACATATGATCTAACAAAAGACCACTGAGTAGCTTTAGGGTTTGGGGCTATGGGTAATTTTGATGCTGACACTGACTTTTAAAATGTGGAGTGGTTTAGAGATCATAGAACAGAGTGCAGATGCTCCTCATCCTTTCAATGAGGCTACATCCACATAAACCCGTGGTAAGTTGAAAATACTCTAAGTCAAACATGCATTTAAATACACCTAACTTTCTGGACATCATAGCTTAGCCTGGCCTATCTTAAACATGTCCAAAACACTTAAGACTATAGTTGGCCAAAATTATCTAGCACAAAGCCAGTTTTATGATAAAGTGTTGACTAGCTCATGTAATTTACTGACTACTGCACTAAATGTGAAAAACAAAATGAGTGTACGGGTAGACAGTTTATACTGAATGTGTATTGCTTTTGAACCATTGTCAAGTTAAAAAACTAAGTTGAACCATCTTAACTTGACTGTGTATTTGAAATTGGGGTTGTCTGGAAAAAAAAAACATAAGCTGTATGTTATATATCTAGAATGTCTTTCTTTTATCATGTCTAAAGAAAGATATAAAAAGGGTTACTTCTCCACATAAATGAGGAACAGATAAGGAGTGGGGTGGACAGGAAACTAGAAATGAGCTTTCCTGAGCCAAGAGAGTTCCATCTTATGAGAGGAAGAAGCACGTCTCTTACTTGCACAAGTATAGGCATCTTTGTTGGTGAAGGGCTTCATACACTGGCTACAGCTGATAGGACCCACAACAGGAATGGAACTGAAAGTGTGCCCGTTGAGAGTCTTCTTATCTTTCTCCTTGTCTTTAGAATCCTTCTCCTTCTCCTTAATCTTATCTTTTTCTTTTTCCTTTTCCTGCCGAAGAAAAGAAAAGAATCCACAGTCAATTAAACACTGGAGGGCCTTCTCCTTACCTGGGCACCCAGATGGCATGTGGTCAACAGTGGCTGGTGACTATTTTGGATAAGAGTGAGAAAGTTCTGGGCAAAGTGTGTGTGTGTGTGTGTGCTTTTTTTTTTTTAATTAAGGTGTTGGCATGCAAGCTACATTAGAAAATTCACATGAAAACTGGGCAGGCTGAACAGTTCTGAAAGTGGCTTATCCATTGGTTACTTCTACCGATAGACACAATGCCCAAAGACTAGCACTGCAAGGAGGGGTTCTGATGCCTCAGCACAGTCCTTCCTCAGCAAGCTACAGCACAGTCCACACAGGAAGAGAGGTCAGCTTTAGGCAGAAGGCAGAAGAAAGGGTGGTAGCAATTCTGGGATTGGCCTGAGGGAGAGAAAGATGCCTGGGTGGCATGAAAAATTGCCGAGGCTCCTCTCTAACTTTCTCACATCAATCACATATCCCTAAGTGAGGGAGTACCTATGAAGTTTCCTCCTTTACTTTAGTTAGAAACATAAATATGCCCCACATATACATTTTCAGTTTCTGCTAATTAGAATTTTAAGGTTTATAAATATTAACTTTGGCCTAATTTTCAAACTGGCAAGAAGAGACTGATAAGAGGGGGAGACTGGAAAACCACACAGTGGTTAAGAATACGGATAATGGTACCAGACCTTGGTTCAGATTCAGGGTACTACTACTACTACTACCATGACCACCAACACCAACACCACCACTACCACTACTACTACTACTTGGTAATGGTGTGACCCTGGGTAAATTATTTCTCTGAGCCTCAGTTTTCTCATTTGTCAAATGGGAATAATCACAAAAGTACCCATCTCATACGTTTTTTAAAACATATGAGAATTAGGTGAGATAATACATTTCTAAAGCATTTTGCACAGTGCCTGGCACAAACTGAATACACAGTAACACTTAGCAATATTATTAATTACTCATAATTTACTGGAAATGAGTTTCATTAGCTCATTATTCTCCTAAGCCAACATAGAAAGGTATTGCTTGCAGTAATGGAACGGAAGTTTTGATGTGAGCAGGGAAGATAGAAGAAATTGGGGAGTGGCTAAAGGATAACGGTGCAGGGCACGGAGGATAGGAGAATGCACAGATGACAGGAAGGAGCCTTGTTAATAATTTTTCTCAAAAGCCACCTTTGTCATTCCTCAAGCTAGTTACCAACAGGGTCACTTCCTTTAAGAAAACAGAGTACTAGGGAAAGGAAGTCCCAAGGCTTAGTAGTTCACTCCCCTACCCTGAGTACCTAGAGGTGCAGGAAGGCAGGAAAAGCAGGCATGTCCCTAGGTTGGAAAGATAACCTTCCTAAGCCGTGCTCTCTGACCTCTTTTGTGAAGTTCCTTTCTTTCCTGTGGTCTTCCCTCACTTGTCAGAGTGGCAACAGAAACTGATACTCATCTTGTGCTTCCTGTGTGCCCAGTCACTGCCCAGGTGCTTCTACTTACTGAGCAAGCCATAACCAGGCCAGGTACAAAGCGCAGGGGACACCAGCAAAGGAGAGATCAGACTGGGTGACCAGTGGGGGCACGGGCTGGGAGTCAGGAGCTCTAAGTGCCAGAATACCTTGGCCATGTCACCTCAAGAATAATGCAGGAATGTCAGAAATGTTCTAGAGACAGACTGAAAGCAGAGGACTCATATGACATCAAGCCTCAATCGAAGAGAGGTTGTTATCAAAGCTTATACAGTCATGAAGAGGAATGGAAAGGAATTCAAACCTTGAAAACCTGCAGAACGACTGATGAATGCTGGGTCCTTAATTACATATCTAAAGCAGTCAGGGACATTTCAGGTGGACACCATCCTTAGGAGGCCAGGACCATGGGGACATAACCATGCTCTTCCTAAAAGGTCCTTTAAGCACTGTTTGGCAGAGTACCTGGCTGGCTAATTAGTATCAATGAAATAATTTCCTTTCAAACCAATTGGACTACAAAGAACTACCATTCACAAGGTAGGAGGTTTTACCTATTGCCAGTACTATTGTTATGTCTTTAAAAAAATTCCAGGAAAATGGGTGTCCCAAGTCAGTGATCATGACAATTACTAAATGCCTTACATTTTGAATCACTGTCTTCTACATACATCATTTCATGTGACTCAATGACTCTGAAGTGGGCAGGGTGAGCGTTATGCTTCCCATTTTCCAATGTAGAGGATAAAGATAATAAATAACCGCTAAAAATCTGAACAGTTACTATGTGCTAAGCACCGTAATAGGCAATTTACATGTATTTTCTCACAGCAACCCAATGAATTAAGTACTAGGTACTATCTCCATTTTACATCTGAAGAGACTGAAGCTTAGAGATATTTAATAACGCATTTGAGGCCACACGCCAGTAACTGCTCAAGCTGAAATTAAGATTCAGATTGGGCTGACTGTAAAGCTCAGCTCTCATACACTGCACTATGCTGCCAGGGACTGAAGAGGTTGGTTGACTTGCAAAAGATCACACAACAGATGATCAGCACAGTCAAAATGGGAACACAAGTCTTCTGACTTTCTGTTCAGAACCCATCCACTGTAATGAAATGGTAAATAATTGCTACATCTATGATTCATGTGAAGTCTTTTGCTAATCAAATACATATCATGAATATCTAAGAGCCAAATTACTACACTTTTGAATTATAAAAAATAATGAGAGAGGAAGGGAGAAAAACTCCTCCACTTTACAAAACAGGAAGCTGTTCTGAGTGAAAATTGGTAACCGCTAAAGTACATAAAACTTTAATAATAACAACTAAATTGGGGGTTTTCAAATAATTTCTTTCTTTTAACTAAATTTTGCTAAAGGTTTTTCCATGCATAAAATGTTAAATGGAAAAGCATGATTTTTTTTTGCTCAGGAAAGTTAAAGCATACTTCAATCATTTAAAAAATCTTTTTATGGCAACCAGTTTATCCTCTCAAGCCTTGCAATGTTCCTCAAACCTGAATAAGAAATAGCTTCCCTTTGCAACAATCCAAGCTAGTTCTTTCCAGGATAGAAACAAAACAAAACAACCAACTCCACTGGCTCTTTCTGTGTTTACTAGAATTTAGTGTTTTAAAGAAGTCAGGCTCTTACCTCCCCATGCTTTGGTCCTATGAATCTCACTGTTATGTGGGGTACTTCATGAAACCGACCCCATTTTATCGACATGATTCGACCCCCATGCCAGGAAACGTGCTCTCACAGAAGCGGGGGTGCATGCCGTCAAGGTAGAGCTCAGCAGCTTTGAGCTGCCATTAGTGAAACCGTAAGAGGAAGCCAGAGACTGGTTGAGAAAGGGAAGGAGGGAGGGCTGAGACTGCTTGTTTCCTTAAGACAGTCTTAACTGTTTGAATGCTGCTGGTAAAGCCAACAACCCTTGTTACAAAAGATACAGGAAATGAAACAAAACCCCATTCCCTCCAAAAACATGTGTGTGTGGACAGTGCTTAAGCTGCAATATAAGAACTCTGGCAAGGTTTGGGCCCAGTTTTTACATGGGAAGTTAAGGAACGCATCTTATCTATTTTAAAATAGACTCCTCATTTTATAAAATGCAGTGAGTTTCCTAAGAAAACTTTTTAGTGAAGTTGCCTGTGGTAAAGTGGTGACTAGTTTTTTTCTGAAGTTTGACTTTTCCATGTTTAACAACTGGCAAAATGCTTTAGCTGTGTGCTGGGGAAACAGGCTAATGGTATTTAACAGGGATAGATGCAGGTAACAACTGCACTAGAACACTATCAAAGGTGACTCTTCACTTTTCCAAAAATATCCCTTTATACATGTAATTACAATAAAAAGAACACTCTGGACAACTGTGAAAACATGATATGATCAAAAAACTGTCATGTTACAGATCTTTAATCAAAGAAGGAATGAGAATTACATTTAACATTAAGTCTTTGTAAACACTACTCTAGGAGGCACTTCTGAAAGGCTAATGGATACAGCTCTTTTTCGTACAGACCACAGGACCTAGGAGCTTTCACTGAATTTCCTGTTACAAAGTCATGTAGTATATACTTGCAGCTGTGCAGGAATTTAACCCGTGCACTCAAAAATACCTACTTCAAATCAAACAGATTTGTCTAAAACATTTCTAACCACCTCTTGCTTGTTTACAAAGAAGAAAGTGTAGTATTAGGTTGGTGCAAAAGTAATTGCAGTTTAGAAAAAAGAAAACCAGTGCGATAGGATGGTTTAAAGAGGGTCATTCCACTCCCTTTGTGAACTCGAACATCATGCATATGAGTGTTTAAATACTCTGTAACATGCAAAATTACTTAGCAGGAAACAGCACTATCTCTCAAAGATACTAAGACAAAAGCAGAAACTGCCGGTCTTCCTGTTCTACTTCCTGTTTAGGCCCCCGTCTTCGACGAAAACATACAATATATTTAATCTAATCACTTATGCCAGTCGGTGATAATTCTCAAAAGGACATAGGATCAAGGACTCAATTTTTTAAGTTTATATACAAAACCCAGTACCCCAGACAAACTATGTTACCCTCCTAGGAATGTGAACAGTTTACTGCCTACTGGCTTTTGCCTTCTTTGGACATGTTTAAGAACTGTGTATCATCACAACTATACAACTGAATGGAATATATCTAGGTTAATCACTATAACCTATTTTCATAAAGACACATATATATCATGCAAAAGGAAAGCAGACATTTTCAAATAACCCTTAGACAATTTTCTGAGTTACAGGTGGCATTTTAGTATCATATTCAGTAGATGCTTTTAATTTTTCCTTTAAAAGATGTAGGTCTAGTTTTATTGAATGGTGGGTTAATAAAACAATTGGATCAGATGGTCTCTCACAGCATCTATTTAAAAAATAATTTTGGGCCGGGCGCGGTGGCTCAATCCTGTAATCCCAGCACTTTGGGAGGCTGAGATGGGCGGATCACAAGGTCAGGAGATCGAGACCATCCTGGCGAACACAGTGAAACCCCGTCTCTACTAAAAATACAAAAAACTAGCCAGGCGAGGTGGCGGGCGCCTGTAGTCCCAGCTACTTGGGAGGCTGAGGCAGGAGAATGGCGGGAACCCGGGAGGCGGAGCTTGCAGTGAGCTGAGATCTGGCCACTGCACTCCAGCCTGGGCGACAGAGCAAGACTCCGCCTCAAAAAAAAATAATAATAATAATAATAATTTTGGAAAACTGAAAATTTGTGATTTTCACAGAAAAATCAGTGTCAATATCCATAGTAGCACTTTCAACTTGTTAACATTATGGAGAAGTAACATTATTCAATAGTTAAGAACAAGATTAGAGTTAGCATCACTATGCTAACAAAATTTAATATTCATTAATTTTTATGTTACCATTTAGAAAATAAATTACTTCTGCATGGTAGAATGCTATGCAGATACATAGCATAGTGAGGGTATTTAACACAAAACATACTGCTTTTCCTCTATTTCTTTCCTTTCTCTTTTTTTTTTTTTTTTAAGAGACAGGATCTTGCTCCATTGTACAGGTGGAGTGCACACAGCTTACTGCAGCCTTGAACTCCTGGGCTCTGATCCTCTTGCCTCAGCCTCCTGAGTAGCTAGGACTACAGGTGTGCACCACTATGCCCAGCTAATTTTACAGTTTTTTGTAGAGATGAGATCTCACTATACTGCCCAGACTGACCTTGAACTCTTGGTCTCAAGTGATCTTCTCATCTCAGCCTCAAAGTTCTGAGATTACACGTGTGTATCACTGTGCCCCGCCCCACACTTTTAAAAAATCATCTTTTGCTACATTGACAAAAGCCAAGCTGTTCCAATTTTATTTAAAAGTGAGCTAATAACAACTCACTATAAAAGGTGACTTACAGTTGCCACTAGGACACTCTAAACACTCAGTAATGGGAA
The DNA here is from genome assembly GCF_007565055.1 of Rhinopithecus roxellana. Taxonomy (NCBI): domain Eukaryota; kingdom Metazoa; phylum Chordata; class Mammalia; order Primates; family Cercopithecidae; genus Rhinopithecus; species Rhinopithecus roxellana. The sequence continues at coordinate 104,973,543 of NC_044553.1, forward strand.
ATGGACTACAATCTAGGGTTATGAATTTGTAATTTTTTGAGTTTCCACTGCTAAACACAGCATGGCCCCAAGAGATCAAATCTTGAAGCCAAGTCTGAAAGAGGAACCAATCTCAATTGCAAAAGAGTGTTGTCATTTTGACAAAGGAGATGATCAGAGGCAAGAGATCAACTGACACTAAACAGTTTCTACCAGTGATCACAGATTTCAGTCTAACACAAAGTATGTTTTCTCCTGTCCTTTCTGCTCATCCCCTCCTAGCAAACTCCAGTCCTTTCAGATTTAAAAAGTTAAAAGAAAAAAATTATACTGTATGGTAACATTTTGTTTAAACACAAAATGATGAGTACTACTTCCTGGAAGTCAGATCATAGGAGGTTGTGTGACTTGAAGCATATGTCTCTGTGCCTCAGTCCGTAAAACAAGGAGGCCAGGATGAGACTTTTTTAAAGGTCAGGGTCCAGTTTCTAAATTCCATCTTACATTGTTTTTTTTCCCCATTGTGTGTGTGTTTTACCTCATCCATGAGATCAGTGAATTCACTGCTCTGTTCTAAAACTCCATGACATTGGGGAGATGGCTAGAAAGGGGGAATCTCCACTTATTTATTGGTCTTCCATGAAAAGCTTGTTTGAAGACAAGATTCGGCAGTTCAAAAGCAAAGTAAAAAACAACAAAAACATTTTGAATGCATCCAAACTATACCATAAAGTTTTTCAAGGTCATGACTATGAGCTTTAGTTCTCTTAGGTGCCTGTTAACACTTAGAGGAATGCTAAGACTACACAAGTCATTTAATAATATTTGGCTAATTTATATTGATCTATCCAAGGGGATTTTCTTTTGCTGATACTAACTATTATCCAAGCCAGCAGTGGTAAGTAAAATAGGTAAGGCTCTATTTTAAGCCTGGCTGCCAATATGTAAATATGTAGAATACTGGTAAAGCATTCCACCCTCTTTGACCTTCATTTTTTTTTTAAATTATAAAACAAGGCTGAGTCTGAAGTTAATACTTAAATGTGTGATTATGCTAGAAATAATTTGCTAGACTCTTTGCATCCCTCCCTGATTGCCTACTTTCTCTCCATTCTGTACTTGGACAGGAGAAATGAAGAGAAAACAATTCTTGTGGCAGGTTTTGTGGAAAAATTTCTCTGAATGTATTTGCTAAACCAAGAGATCTTACAAAACATGGTAAAATACTTTGGCTATATGTCCATCAGCCCACTGAACTGAGGGTTTGAGAAGCTTAGTGCACCTTGTTTTGTGAGGGAGGAGGCGATGCCCTTTTATGGCAGTATTATTGAATTCAATGTTTATTTATCCCCTGACTTCTAAGTATGCATGTATGTACATGTGTGTATATATCTATGCATGTATATACTACACACACACACACGCACGCGTGCACACACACAGTGGTTGCTTGCAAGAGTTCCTTAACTGATTTCAAATTTTTATTTATCTATGTCTTTATTTTGTTAGAGGGTGTTGTGGGTAGACAAATAGGGTATGAGAGGCGAAAAGATTTTCCCCCACGGACTTGAAATAGAATTAGTTTTGGTTTAGCACTGGGAATCAGTATAAGAAAGTGAACTTCTTTTCTCCCTTTCTTTTGAAAATACATTTTAAAAAACATTAGAAATACATAAACCAAAACATTAAGCATAGTTATCGCTAAGTGGGGTTATTACAGGAGATTTTCATTCTTTTACTTTTAGATTTTGAAGATTCCCATGAGCATGTAAAAAATAACTAGATAAAAAATGTTACTTTAGGCTGGGCACGGTGGATCACACCCAGTGCTTTCAGAGGCTGCAGCAGGAGGAATGCCTGAGGTAAGGAGTTAGACCGGCTTGGAAAAAACAGCAAGATTTCATCTCTACAAAAAAATTTAAACATAGCTCAGCATGATGGCGCATGACTGTAGTCCTGGCTACTTGGGAGGCTAAGGTGCAAGGCAGGAGATTGCTTGAGCCTGGCAGTTCAAGACTGCAGTGAGCTATGAACACCACTGTGCTCCAGCCTGGGTGATAAAAGAGTGGAACCCTCTATACACACACACACACACACACACACACACACACACACACACACACACACACACACACACACACTTGGTTTAAATATTTATTTAATCTCTTAAGCACTAAGAGAATATGTTCTAAATGCTCCTAATTAGAATCCCTCTAAACCCAAACGTAAATATTTTCAATCCTTTGATCTTGGCATAAAATCCTTCTGTTGCATTTGAACTGAGATTTAAGCACTGTGGTTTAAGAGGATGGGATTTGAAACCAAAGAGATCTGGTTTGAACTACTTCTTCACGTTAGAGGAGCATCCTTGGTAAGGTACATCACTTTTAGAAAAGAGAGATAATACCTATCTGATAGGGCTGTTGAAAGGGTTAAATAATATATGGAAAGCACTTAGCATATAGTGAAAATTCAGTAACTGGTAGTTTCACTTCTTGTTATTTTTCTTATTGTTTTCCTTTACATATTAGACGATTTCAGAGAGTAACCTAAATTTATTTTCATTTATGTCCCCATGATATAACCAGTTTTGGCGTGTATAAAGGCTGTGACAGAATCCTACTGAGGACCGACTACGGTGATCACAAGCAATGCCCACAGCGATACTTACTTTGCTCTTCTTGCTGCTGGACATTTTATTCTTGATGTAGCTGAATGTACGACTGACTTTTGTTGCACTCCTCCATTCAGAATCTTTCTTGAAGAGGCTTTGTGGCGGGAAATTATAGTTCTCTTCTGTTACACTAAATAAAACAAGATTGACTTTTTAAAAGGACTACAGAAGTTAAATAAATGTGAAGCAGAATAAAAGATAGATGAAGGTTGCTGAATGGCTTTTTATAGAACACAGTATGCCACAATGCCCAGGTTCTGTTATCAAAACTTGGCTAAGTTTCCTTAGATCCATCACTAATGTTTTTTTGTTCACTTGTTTGTTTTGGAGACAGAGTCTTGCTCTGAGTGGTGTGATGATAGCTCACTGCAGCCTCGAACTCCTGAGCTCATGTGATCTTCCTGCCTCAGACTCTAGAGTAAGCTGAGACTGAAGGCACATGCCACCATGCCTGGCTATTTTTCTAATATTTTGTAGAGATGGGGTCTTGCTATGTTGTCCAGGCTGATTTTGAACTCCTGGCTTCACATAATCCTTCCACCTCAGCCTCCCAAAGTGCTGGGATTATAGGTGTGAGCTACCGCCTGGCCCATTTTTAATGTTTTAATTATGAGTTTTCAGTGATCTCATGTTAAAAAGAGCCTGTTAATTATTAGATAATTATTTTGTATGGAATTTATTCATCTACAATAGCACTCAATCTACAAACTCCTTTGCAACAAATGGGTGCTTGAAAGGAAACCCATATATGTAGCAGAATGACAGTGTACTTGCTAATAGGAGTTGCCAACCAAGGAGTCTTATGACTGACCACATATCCAAGTTCCTTAACGGTAGAGATCACAACTCTTTTCTAGCCTTTGGGATGCTGGACAATCAGGACTGTGGACTGGTCCATGCAGCTAGCTTCAATTTTAGGAGGGAACGTACTGAGTAGCAGGCAGAATTGAGGCAGAGTGTTGAAAGATCAATTTTAGGAGTTTTATGTAGATTCAGATATACTGATCTACCTGTTTGAGAAGGCTACATAAAATCTAAGTCCATCCAAGATGGACATGTTCTAACTTAGGAAATTTGCAATGGCTGATTTTCTTAAATGCTGGGCATTTGGGCCGGGTGTGGTGCTTATGCCTGTAATCCCAGCACTTTGGGAGGCCGAGGCAGGTGGATCACGAGGTTAGGAGTTCGAGACCAGCCTCACCAACATGGTGAAACCCTGTCCCTACTAAAAAATACAAAAATTAGCTGGGTGTGGTGGCATGCGTGAACACAAGAGATGGCAGTTGCAGTGAGCCGAGACTGTGCCACCGCCCTCCAGCCTGGGCAACACAGTAAGACTCTGTCTCCAAAAAAAAAAAAAAAAAAAAAAAAAGCTGGGCATTCGAATAAACAATCCGTTACATAGAAAAGGCATCCATTTATACTACACTTTGCTTAGGTGTTCTAAAATAGTTATTTTAGACGTTTCCCACAGAATGGCAGTGATTGCCTCTAGGGCCTCTGTGAGAGGGCAGGTGGCAGGCAGAAGCAGCACCATAAGGGGTCCTGTCAACAGTCAAAGTTTATTTACATATGTGTTGTTTACAAAACAAAGCAGTCTGTTTTTCAGATAATGGGGAAATTGTATGAAAACCACTGCTCTAGAAAGGAGAAAGAACAAATACGCTGTAAAAGCAGTGCAAAGAAAAGCATTCATTGCAAGGGTTCTGAATCAGAATCATAACTGATGCCTCTGTGAAAAGGCAACTCAGAAAAAACTGCAGGGCAGTTATAGGAACCGGAATTATGCTTCAAGTAGAATATTCCGTATCATAAGCATGAAAACTGAAATTAAAATAATGAGTCAGAACAGAAATCTTTTGCTTGCTGTCAAGTAAAGAATCAACTCGTGGCCGGGCGTGGTGGCTCATACCTGTAATCTCAGCACTTTGGGAGGCCAAGGCAGACGGATCACCTGAGGTCGGGAGTTTGAAACCTGCCTGACCAACATGGAGAAACCCTGTCTCTACTAAAAATATAACATCAGCCAGGCATGGTGGCGCATGCCTGTCATCTCAGCCACTCAGGAGGCTGAGGCAGGAGAATCGCTTGAACCCAGGAGGCAGAGGTTGCAGTGAGACGAGATCGTGCCATTGCATTCCAGCCTGGACAACAAGAGCGAAACTCTGTCTCAAAAAAAAAAGGAAAAAGAAAAAAAAAGAAGCAATTAATTTACTCCGACAGAGCTGTGTACCATTTACATGTATACAGAAGAAAACAGCTTTAAAACTTAAAATAGCTAAGAGTATTATAAATTGCACACACACACAGACACTAATATGAAACAAAATGTTATTAAACTGTTAGATTTAGGAATGAAAAATCCCCATAAGCAAAGTGTGCACAAGTTCATAAAGTCAAATGATAGTGTACCCTCACATCAATAAATACAAACCATTTTTATCATGAGGATAGTGTAATTAATCAGAGAAAACTATTGAAGACATTAACTTTAAGAGATATAGCCTTCATGACAAAACCACTTTAATCATTACTCCAAATTTATTACTCAAAGAAGAATCCGATAAGCTCAATTAACTTAGTTTATGTAATTAAATGGCCTAAGAGATTTTAAATTTTCTTCATTTTACTTCTGGAAAAAGGAGTAACAAGTTTATAGTACCTCTCAGTCTGATTAGCACTGGTATTGTGGAAGGTACTGTGGAAGGGCCGTGAATCTAGAAAACAAGGCAGAGGAAAAGTTAGAACCAAAAAATTTAACACATGACAGGTAGAATATTTATAAATTCACAATGACACAGCTAAAGCAAAAACAGCATGTGAAAGTCAGCACATGGTACCTCCTCCTTCTAAAGGTTTGAAAGAAGGAAAAATTAAACTTGAAACCCTCAAATTAGAACCAGATGTAGGCAGTGAATTTCTCATAAAGAAAGTAAGTTTAATCCGCGACTCAAGTAATTGAAAAGACTCCAAATAACTTTTTCTAATGCTTAAACATATACGAAGCAGGTTTAATTCCAGTTCTTAACAATCTTAAGTTTGCACAAGCCATCCTTCTGAGATGACATCATAGGAAGAATACAGAATAGGAAATTAAATGTCATATTTTATCCCTGCTAATACTGCTTTTAAATGTTTCTACACTAAAGATCTAGCTCTCTAATATATGTTTCTACACTAAAGATCTAGGTCTCTAATATTTTCATGAAAATTGCTAGAAAAAGATTAGCAACCAGGAAAGAGCATCAGAGCTGGCTTATCAAGTCTTGGCCCTGTCACTAATTTGGGATGAAACCTTTGGATTTCATTTCCTCATCTGTGAAATGAGGGAAATAAAACAGATGGCAAAGTCCTTTCCAGGCTAATAGAGATAAAAATGAATGAGGCAGATGCATACTTCTTCCTTCCACAACTACTGGACCATAAACTGCTGCAGATCATTAAAATTCTAAGACTATGTTAGATAGGGCAATATGAAGAAAAAACAGAAGGAATATTATCATTATTTTGATCTACCACGTTAATAAAGGTTGAGTTACTGAAGACTTAGATGGGAGCAAGGCCTCAGTTACAGTGATAAATGATTATCAGTTTTCAGGAGATCAGTTATAGAACTATTTCCGTGTATATTCCAGGGAAATAAAGGTTACCCTATATCACTATTGTAACAATTTAGACAAAACACCCTCCTTTTTCCTTGAGGTTGGTTTCAAGGATCTCTGAGACTACTGTGAGCCAAACTTTAATCTGATAATCTGACAGAGACTTGCAGGTGTTCTATCACTAGATAACCAGCATTTGGGCCAGGCATGGTGGCTCATGCCTGTAATCCCAACCCTTTGGGAAGCCGAGGCAGGCGGATCACTTGAGGTCAGGAGTTCAAGACCAACGTGACCAACATGGCGAAATTCCTTCTCTACTAAAAATACAAAAATTAGGCAGGCGTTGTGGCGTATGCCTGTAGTCTCAGCTACTCGGGAGGCTGAGGCAGGAGAACTGCTTGAACCCAGGAGGCGGAGGTTGCAGTGAGCCGAGATCGCTTCACTGCACTCCAGCCTGGGTGACAGAGCGACTTTCCATCTCAAAAACAAAAACAAACAAAAAAAACCCCAGATTACCAGCATTTGAAACTCTTCAACTCTCAAACTATTTTGGATTCTGAACAGAAATCTAAAACTGTAGTTATTATTTTTATTATTATTAAAAATGGTTTTTTAGAAACAGAGACTTGCCATGTTGCCCAGGCTGGTCTTGAACCCCTGGGCTCAGGCAATCCTCTTGTATCAGCTTCCCAAAGTGCTGGGATTACAGGTGTGAGCCACTGCACCTGGCTAAATTTAAATTGCCAAAAGATAGGAATGCTACATAAGAAACCTTAAATTCTAAGTCTTCAAGAGATTGCCTTCCGTATTTTTTTCCTTTTTCCCAATTTGGGGTTCTTCTTCTATTTATTTCACTTACGACACATGGTAACAACTGCCAGGTGAGAGGCAAAGATTAGCAGAATAAGAATATCTGGGATTCATTTCCAGGTTCCACATAATCTAGGTAACAACTATCAGCATTTTAATTTCTTTTTTTTTTTTTTTTTTTTTTTTTGAGACGGAGTCTCGCTCTGTCGCCCGGGCTGGAGTGCAGTGGCCGGATCTCAGCTCACTGCAAGCTCCGCCTCTGGGTTTATGCCATTCTCCTGCCTCAGCCTCCCGAGTAGCTGGGACTACAGGCACCCACCACCTCGCCCGGCTCGCTTTTTGTATTTTTTAGTAGAGAAGGGGTTTCACCGTGTTAGCCAGGATGGTCTCGATCTCCTGACCTCGTAATCTGCCCGTCTCGGCCTCCCAAAGTGCTGGGATTACAGGCTTGAGCCACTGCGCCCGGCCCAGCATTTTAATTTCATGATGTCTCAGTGTACTTAAAAAAATTAAGAGGATTTAAAAAAAAAAATCAGGGGTTTTAAAACATTTTCTGCCCAAGGAAACTTCAGTGATATAAGCAGCATTAAATTTTCTAAGCTTGCCTGGATTCTATTATACATTTAAGCAATTACCTAGTAAGTTACCACCCTAGTAATATGAACTAAATAAAAATAAAATTCATAATGCAAAAAAATACCAACCAACACAAAACCAGGCCAATAATAAGCTTCCAGTAGATATCTGTGGAATAAATTAAAAACTGAACAAATATGTGATTGACTACTAGGAGAATCTATGACTCCTATAATATTTTCAACTACTCCACTGCTAAAAATTTTAGTTAAGTTATAATGACCTTTTAGATGTGGTTCTGAAAACAGTAATTAATCCACCAATGTCTCTGAAATTCCTAAAGTGTCATCAAGTTTTCAGAGCATCTAAGAGTAGAAAACAACCAATGCTACTTCCATGACAAAATTATAGACAAAAGAAATGAAACGAAACTTGTCATTAAAGTTAGCCTGGAAAGTATTATTGTGGGTAAATAATATATTTCAACTAGATTATCTTTCAAGGCATGAAATAACCTGCAGATTTATACTACAGCCAGGAACTTCAGGGTGGAATTACTGGATGGACACAGTCGAGTATTTTTCAGAGTGTGTTCCATGGAACACCAGTTTCATGAAATGTATACAGTGCTGCACATATTGTGGTTTCCTAGTTAATACATTTGGGAGAAACAGTATATTGAACTCTGCCTTGAAAATCCACAATGTAACACAATATTAGCATTTTAAACCTTCTTAACCCAGAGTTGCCTAAATTTACTAATATTTGGCCATGAACCAACCCCTCCCTTCTTTTGGTTCTCCCTGCCCACACATAATTCTTACTAGTATTTTTGAATTTAAGGAACACATTTTGAGAAGATATTTGATTTAAAAGTTTCTGCAAGCTTCTGTATTTTTAGGGTTCCATTGTGTTGGATTAACTGAGTGACCAGTGCTGTTACAGGATTATAATTCTGTATTAGCAGGACCTTGGCTGTTGTTGTTGTTTGTTTTTTTGACAAACAAACAAACAGAGTCTCACACTGTTGCCTGGGCTGCAGTGCAATGGTACCATCTCGGCCACTGCAACCTCTGCCTCCTGGGTTCAAGCGATTCTCCTACCTCAGCCTCCCTAACAGCTGGGATTATAGGAACCCGCAACCACACCCAGCTAATTTTTTGTATTTTTAATAGGGATGGGATTTCACTATGTTGGCCAGACTGGTCTTGAACTCCCGACCTCGTGATTCGCCTGCCTCAGCCTCCCAAAGTGCTGGGATTACAGGCATGAGCCACCGTGCCCGGCTGGGACCTTGGTTTATTTGTCAGGCTGACTGGCCTACTTCCCAGTATATTACAAATACTTTGATTTTTTTTTTTTTGAGATGGAGTCTCACTCTGTTGCTCAGGCTAGAGTGTAGTGGCATGATCTCTGCTCAATGCAACCTCCGCCTCCCAGGTTCAAGCAATTCTCCTGCCTCAGTCTCCCGAGTAACTGGGACTACAGGTGCCCATCACTATGCCCAGCTAATTTTTTGTTTTTTTAGTAGAGACAGGGTTTCGCCATGTTGGCCAGGCTGGTCTCAAACTCCTGACCTCAAGTAATCCACCTGCCTTGGCCTCCCAAAGTGCTGGGATTAGAGGTGTGAGCCACCGCATCTGGCCTATTACAAATACTCTGTAATGAAACAGCTTTGACAATTTCTGAATACCCAAAGTTACAGGGGATTTTCACAACTTTCCTCCTATTACAACTGGGATCATCTTATTCTGTGTCTATTTTTCAAACATGTTTTATTAGTGAAAAATATACCAAATCTTTAATAAGGCCTCCATTTAAAAGCAAATTAACTGTCTTACTGTGCATAATGCATTTCCCTTTAAGAACAGTGTGAAAATGCCAGCTTGAGCAACACTTAATATTGCTGAAACTTAGAATCAGCAAGTGGTAGGGAATTAGGGTGCTTAATCATACGGGTATTGTAATACTCATAATACTAGTTATATAAAACAATACTAATAATACTAGTAATATAAATACTAACAATACTAGTTATATAAAATGCTAATAATACTAGTTATATAAAAACAATTCATTATTTAACTTTCTATTGTAAGTGGTTTCTCCATTAAAAGCAATCCTGGAATATTCTAGAAATCTTGCACAATTGAAGACAGTAATTTTCATGAAGGGGGAATTCATTTCTTTTCCAAGTTTACTTAAATTGATACCTTGTAAAGTTTTTATACTAGGCATTATCAAGTAAGAATGTATTCATTTGAAGCCTACAGTTTATCCAAAGAACTGAAAAAATACAAGTTCAAAAGGAGAGAGAAAGTAGGAGATAAATACATATATAACTCCCTCCCTCTAATCCATAGGGTCTAATCTTAAAGGAAAGGTACTTTTAAAGAAATGGTCTGAAAAGGAGAAGAAAAAAAGTGTAAAAATAGCTTTTAAATACCACAGATGAACATCTAGATATCTGTCCCACGAGACAGAACAACAAAACAAGGAAAATAAAATTTACATTGTGAAATAAAAAGTTTTGTGAAATTAGCACACAATACTATTACAAAGAGTACACAATGGGATGGGAACACATCCCCTACACCTTTGAGGGTATCTGTGTGCTGGAAAGATATCTTGTGCCCTGGAATCAGGAGGCCAGTGGCTCAGTGTTAGTACTACACAGAAGACAACAAATGTTCTATCCAAACCAATTCTCAAAGGCAAGCATAAAGACAAATGACTTACAAAGGATGGCATGCAAGGGGCTAAAAGCCTCCAAACAATTTCTTAGTACCAAGCCTATAGCATTTTCTGAGCTGGTCAGACCTTCAAGAACAGTCACTGGACACCAAAGTTGCTTACTTACTATGCAACTCCTCCTCCTCATCACTGGAATAAGAGCCAAGAGAAAAGAGAGTTTTAGACTTAAGGAGGAGTGGAGAGATGCTGATGGAGATCCGCCTTGCTGGCCGCATCTGCTGCTGAGCTGAGAAGGAGGTTCACAGAAGACATTAGAGCATGCACAGATTACGCCAGGACCTTCAGCACATGGTGAAACAGTATAATGTCAATGGACTATGTGGTTCCGGGAAATGGTGAACGATGTAATAATTTGTTTACATTCTCATCTCCATTTCTGAATATACAGAATTCTAATGCAGTTTCTAAAAAATTCGGCTAATAAATACATACCTGTTAGATTATGAAAACAAGAATGATCACAATTCATACCTGGGGTTCTCTTTCTTAAAAGTATACTAAAAACATCTACTAGTGGTGTTCCTCAGGATTCTGTATCTAGCTCTCTTCTCCCTCACCCCAAATCTCCTCATTCACTCTACCTCTTAACGACAATCTGCATACAAGACACTGGTGAGTCACATCTTTCTAATCTGGAAGCCAGATCTCTCTATTTAGCTCTAGGCTCATTCCTCTCCCTGCTCACCTGTGGGTGGATGTGCCACAGGCAGCTACAGCTCCAAAAGCAGGTAAGTGAACTTATATTTTCCTGCAGAACTGTTCCTCCTCCTGTGTTCCTTCACTTAGTGAGTGGTACCAACATCTAACTCATTACTCAAAACGGAAACCTGCGCACCTTATATTTATAAATGGAAACCTTATATCACACTTCACTCAGGCTTCTTCACTTTGTCTTCTAGCTCAGCCTCTATTCCTCCCCTATTGCCACTGCTCTCTGCCTTGGTTTAGGACATGGTCTACTACTGTAACCTGAATCCTGCAAAAGCCTTCTATTGGCCGGACGTGGTGGCCCACGCCTGTAATCCCAGCACTTTGGGAGGCCGAGGCAGGCAAATCATGAGGTCAGGAATTCGAGACTAGCCTGGCTAACATGGTGAAACCCCGTCTCTACTAAAAACACAAAAAATTAGCTGGGCGTAGTGGCAGGCACCTGTAACCCCAGCTACTCAGGAGGCTGAGGCAGGAGCTGAGATAGCGCCACTGCACTCCAGCCTGGGCGACGGCTCCGTCTTAAAATAACATAACATAACATAACATAACATAACATAACATAACATAACATAACATAACATAACAAGCCTTCTACTGATCCAATCTCTCCTCCCCATAGTTAGCCTGAAGTATTCTAATCAATTATTGGATCAATTTAATCAACGTAAATGATTCCATTTCCCTCAGGCAAGAGGCCGAAATTCCTCAGTCTTGCTTTCTACGAATTCACCCAGCTAATTCTCAGTTTCCTTCTGGTCCAAACTTTAATATTACTTCTCCTCAGTCAGCCTTCTCTGACCCCTTAGGTCTGTCAGTCCTATAACATCAAATGTTTAAGTTACTGCATTTACCATTTTCTATTAAGATTCACTTGTTCTCATCTGTAAATGTGGTGAGGAAAGCAACCCTACCTGTGAGTTCTCCCCTCTCCTACCACTGTCTAGCCTGGTATATGGAAAAGAGTAGGTACTCAAATATTTACTCGATAAACACATTAATAAATGAACTTCCCTTTATCCGACTTTCTGGAATCTCAATGTCCTAAATGAAATGAGAGAAAAAGCCCTGTACCTATCTAATATGAAAGCAACTCCATACCCCAGATAAATGCTAAGCGACATCACTGTTTGCTGTTGCAGCCACTGCATGTAATAGATCAAAGAAATGTTGGTACAAATACACACTAGTTTGTCAGGCAGTGAGAGTCTTGTGCAAAAGTAAGATACTACTGTGTGTTCTGATGTGCCTCCAAATGTGAAATGGATTTGTAAAATGAAAATGAGCTGCCCCTATTACCCAGAATCTAAGAACATCCCTTTCATGCGTCACAAAATCATAGATGATAGGAAAAACCTTATGTGATGAGTATCTAGTGTATCCCTGACATACAGAAATCTCCAACATATATATATTATATAAAGGAAATGTTCTGGTAACATAGCAATTCAATTTTATAAGGTATCTGATTTAAAGTTTATATTTATATATGCATTTAATGAACATGCATGTTTTCCAGTCTTACAATTTAATAACGTCAAAAAGAAGTCTGATGACATTTTTGTTCTGATGTATTTGTCAATGTTATCTTTTCCAAACAGAACTGTGCTAAGAATATATATATATATATACACACACACACACAGATATATACATACTTCAGTAAATTCCCATCACAATTAGAGAAGAAATCCAGAAAACAGAGATAAAATATCCTCAATAGCACTGATGCCTAACTTTCCAGAGGCCCACCTTGATCTTTGGTCACACAGATCCTTTACCTTTTTAAAGATCTGGTACAGATATAGAACTGCCACAGTTCAGCTCTCAAGACGGCCTTAGCTGTCATAGTCTAATGCATGCCACACAATTACAAGTTACGGCTCCCATCAAAACATGCTTAAGAAACTTGGCAAACTCACATGCCATAAGCAAAGTTATAAAAACGACCCCAAGGGAAAGTGCCCTTCTTTGTGATACACATAGAGTATTCCTTCTGAAATGCTTGGGGTCAGAAGTATTTCAGATTTTGAATTTTGGAATATTTGCATATATATGATGAGACATCTTGGGGATGAGAACCACATCTGAACATGAAATTCATTTGTTTCATATACAGCTTATATACATAGCCCAAAGGTAATTTTACATAATATTTTACATAATTTTGTTAAGGCCTCATACATGGAATTTTCCACTTGTGGCATCATGTTGGTGCTCAAATGGTTCAGATTTTGGAGCATTTCAGACTTTCAAATTAGGGATGCTCAACCTGTAACACATCACACAAAATGAAGGGGAAAATGAAATCTCATTAACAAGCATATGAAGTTAAAACATCTAATGGGTCCAATACCCCTTTCAACATATCACCACTAATGTGTTTCCAGGGATGTAATCAAGCAGATTATTATCTGAAGCATCTTCTGGGTGGGAGCAATGAAAAGGTTAAAAATACAGCCATAGAAAGGGATCATCTGGGCCTGGTGCGGTGGCTCATGCCTGTAATCCCAGCACTTTGGGAGGCCGAGGCGGGTGGATCACAAGTCAGGAGATCAAGACCATTCTGGCTAACAAGGTGAAACCCTGTCTCTACTAAAAAATACAAAAAAAATTAGCGGGGAGTGGTGGCAGGCGCCTGTAGTCCCAGCTACTTGGGAGGCTGAAACAGGAGAATGGCATGAACCCAAGAGGAAGAGCTTGCAGACAGATATCCCGCCACTGCACTACAACCTGGGGGACAGAGCCAGACTCCGTATCAAAAAAATGAAAAGATCATCTGTCATAACTGAATTCTATACATGTGAAAATAAAAAAATTTTTTTAAGTTCTATCAAGAAACCACCTATGTTTCCCAGTACAGTGGGAGAAAAAGGCCCCACATAATCTTTCTCTGATGCAAGGAGGAGAAATGCTGTGCACACATTCCATGGAGAGGTTTCCCTCAGGGCAGTCCTCCCAGGCACCAAGCCTCATGACACAGCCAGCACCTGTGCTACTGCGACCCCCTAAAAAATGGCCACCAAGTCACGCTCTTCATACCTCACCCTTCAAATCAAGACAGTAAGTCCAAGACAGGAGGCACTGCAGCTTTTCCCGTCCTCTGTGGTTCCTAAAGAAGCTACTGCTTGCCTGCTCTCCACCCCAGATAGTGACACAGAAATATTATAGTCACCCTCTCTACTTAGTATTTTCCTTTACATCAATAGATTTTTTTTTTAAAACAGATCCCAGCTTAGAAATAATGCTACAAGTTTGACTGTTTTTCAAATCCAGCAAATGACCCAACAAAAGACATTCTGGACAACAGCTCAGTGGAAATACATTTTCAGAAATGTTCAAGTTTTACTGACAGCTGTGATAAACTGTGGTCAAGGCAACTAATAATTTCCTTAGAAGGAAAAAGAGCACAGGTAAAAGCTGGAAAGCAGTGAGATTAGGATGAGTTTAGAAAACATTCTGTTCCTAAACAAGCACGCTCATAATAAACAGCCAAGTGCAAGACAACAAGGGACAATGTTCTAGCAATGGTGAGCAATGTCTAACCTTGTTTAAGCTCTGGGCAGAGAAAAATGGACCCTGGCACTGTTCTGGTTATTGTGAACAATCACACTCCACAATGACAGCATGTGCTCATTATGTGACAGAAAACATGCTATGGACTTCAAATAAAGTCAGATTTAAGCCACATCACATTATCATCCCCATTTAACAGCTGAATTGAGGCAGAGAGTTTCAGTAACAAGCTCAAAGTAATAACAGCCACTAAGTGTGCTTAAAATATCAGTTAAAATATTTTAAGTGTATCAAACATTTTAGGCTTTAAAAATCACTGAGGATTTTAATTATTACACTATTTCAGTTAGGGAGAATATGACCATAGATGAATCATGCTGAGTATTTAAGTGATTTGGAATTGAACACTTGAGTCTGGAGCAAACTATGAAATATCCAGTTATCCCGATGCTTAAGGCATACCACACACACTTTAACACAAGTTTTAGTCTTCTCTTCAGTCAGAATTTTAATATTTCCAAAATGATGTATTATGTTTCTAGTGTAGAATAACAAATACAGTTGGGAAACTATTTTAATTGTATACAGGAGGAACTAAGGAGAAACAGTGACATTAAGGTTGATGGGTCCTTCTGTTGCAGCATATGATATTAGAAAGGTACGTGGGGCTAGCTATCATTCCAGTCTGCATGAAACGCACGCTACAAATCAGAATGAGGGTATTATATTTGAATGAAAGGCGTAAACTCTTGCTTGAAGCTCTACTTTTGACAGCAGTCTACTACTGAAATCAGGTTCCCTAGGTGAGTTGAGCAGAAAAATTATCAGCAATGGGAAGAAAAGCTCTATGTGTCAGAACCTCTAGAATAGTGCTTTTGGGAGTTAGCTGTATTATTTACAGTGTTTGGATAGCAAGTGAAAACACAATCCAAAAGCACCTTGTTTTGTGAAGGAAAAATAATGAAGTGTTTCATCCACAAGGAAAGAAAGTGGGTCACAAAATATAGGAAAAAGGTCTCTCTTTGGGACACATTCTATTGGTACTAGGTATCTGTTGCTGTAGAAGTACAATATCCACTATGTCATGATGCTTGCTGGTCACAGAAGGAGGGCACACTGAGCTGAAATGTCTCACTTAGAGAGCGTTCCTGGCCTTTTCTGGCTACTGAGTGTTAGCATTCTGGCTTATCAAATTCACTGCAAACTATTCAATTGTAATTTCCATTCTATACAAGCCAAATCTCTAACTCAAAGCCAAATTTTAAAAAAAATCAAAACAAGCAAAAACAGGAAAAGCTATTTCTGTCACACTTCTGGGGGACATATCTTTGAAAATTAAGTCTTCATTAGACACCTTTTGTCAAGTAGGCTAGATTTGTATTTGAAATATTAATCACACGAAAACAAGAAAAAATTTAACAGAATCATCCATTATGTCTTTCTCTCTCTCTCTCTTTTTTGAGGCAGTGTCTCACTCTATCACCCAGGCTGGAATGCAGTTGTGCCATCACAGCTCACTGCAGCCTTGACCTCCTGGGCTCATGATCCTCCCGCCTCAGCCTCTGAAGCAGCCGGACTACAGGCACGTGTCACCATGTCTGGCTAGAGTCATCCATTATGTCTTAATTCCACTGTGAAAATTTTAAAAATTAGGATTCCAGTAAGTCATGAAGTGAGATGGAACATCCCATAAATACAGGGCATCTGCTTCTCAACTCTTAAACTCAATTATATTAGGGAATAATGAGGAAACCCCAGAAACACCAGGAGAATGTGTTTATTTCCTTGGCTTCAGCCTCCAAGACACATGCTCTTTCAGCAAAGAACATAATGTATCACTCACTCCCTCTTTGATGAGAATTTAATCTTTATATCCAGATCCCACACAGCAACTACTCATTAAAAAATCAACATTTAAAAAATAAAAAATGACGCTTCTCAAAGAACAAGTTGC
This sequence comes from Rhinopithecus roxellana, assembly GCF_007565055.1. Taxonomy (NCBI): domain Eukaryota; kingdom Metazoa; phylum Chordata; class Mammalia; order Primates; family Cercopithecidae; genus Rhinopithecus; species Rhinopithecus roxellana. The sequence continues at coordinate 104,990,116 of NC_044553.1, forward strand.
TTTGTGACAAAACAACACTGATCCAATCCAAGTATGTTTCTGAGCATCGCAAGGCCCTGTGCCTATGGGTGCCATGACAGCTCTATATAACTTCCATCGCCAGTTGATCTGAATCCACATACAGGTCCACTAACCCCTTTCAGATGTAATCCTACTGGCCCTCACAGAACTAAATCTCTGTCTCAGTCTTGCTTTGTCCTTCTTGAGCTTGACATTGTTGAAAAGCTCGGGTTAGTTACTGTGCCAGGTTTCTCCACCGACAAATTCATGAAAGACAGGGATCAACTGAGGAACTTTTTAGATTAAAGAGGTCTAAAGAGACATGACAACTTAATTCAATATATGTTCTTAGACTGAATCTTGGACCCAGAAATAAGTGAGAAAATTTGAAATCTGAATAAGGTGTGCATATTAGGTAACATAATTTTATTGACATTAATTTCCTGATTTGGATAATTATACTATGGTAATATAGTATTATCATAGTATATAAGAGTATAAGGTACTCTTATATACTAATGCTAGCACTCAGTAGCAAGAGAAGGCCCATATATGGTACTCATATATTATGGTAATATAAGAGAATATCTTTGTTTTTAGGAAATATACACTAAATTAGAGGTAAAGGAGCGTTACGGATATAACTTACTCTCTCAAATGTTTCAGAAAAAATCTTTAAGGGGAGTGACAAAGAGAGGGAGAGAGGCTGGTGAAACAAGTATTATAACATTTGAGGACTAGAAGTGAAGAATACATGGGAATACTTTGTACTATTTTTGCAATTTTTTTTTCCCTAGTGAACATTATTTATAACTATTTTTCAAGTCTAAAATTACTTCAAAATAAAAAATGTTTAAAAAGTGTGTCTGGCTGGGCGCGGTGGCTCACGCCTGTGAATCCAAGCACTTTGGGAGGTCGAGGGGGGGCGGATCACGAGGTTAGGAGATCGAGACCATCCTGGCTAATAGGGTGAAACCCTATCTCTACTAAAAATACAAAAAATTAGCTGGGCATGGTGGTGGGCGCCTGTAGTACCAGCTACTGAGGCAGGAGAATGGCAAGAACCCAGGAGGTGGAGCTTGCAGTGAGCCAAGATTGCGCCACTGCTCTCCAGCCTGGGCGACAGAGCGGGACTCCATCTCAAAAAACAAAAAACAAAAAAAAAGTGCCCACAAATACAATAAACTTAATGTACGGATATTTTTAGGTAGCAAAAGGAGGAAGATCTCATGATGAACTCTATGTCACCTTTTCTGTTTAAGTGCTAAGCCATTCATTCAAAGCAGCAGCAAGCAAATTTTCGCAGGTAACGTTATTAGGCCTTAAAGTGAGAAAAATAATAGGAAGAGTGGTTAAGATTTAATATATTTAATTTTTTAAAAAAGTAGTATACTCACTGTCCAATCCAGGATGGCTGATTGTCATTAATGAGATGGATTTTGTCAATGGAGAGGAAATGGCTGATGTACAGTAATTAAATCCCTGCTGCTTAGATCTGTGACATATCTGTGAAGTAAAAAAGAACAGGTTGTAAGCATATGCTCTCATATTTCTAGATAAGCATAAAACCTTATAATTAGACCTACATAGTAAAATAAGGCAGTACAGAAGGGGTTGAGAGCACAGGCCTTGTGGTCAGACAGACATAGGTTAAAGTCTGCTCCTGCTACTTAACAGCTGCTCAATTTCAGAAAAGTTACTTAGCTTTTCTGAGGCTTAGTTTTCTCATCTGTAAAATGGGGATCATTAGAGTATCCATTCTTTACAGTGGTTCTGTATCCCTCATAGCACCTAGCAATGTTTCAAACTTAGTAAGTACTTAATAAATATCTGCTAGATGTATAATCACATAAAAATAATTTCACTGGAAATATCAAACTACATACAATACTTGTTCTTTGAAAATCTAAATACTCCTTCATACAGATATAGCAGAATATTGGTAACAGTATTCTGATTTTACTTTATTTATTATTATTACTTTTTCAGACAGAGTCTCACTCTGTCACCCTGGCTGATGGCATAATCTTGACTCACTGCAACTTCCGCCTCCAAGTTCAAGCGATTCTCCTGCCTCAGCCTCCTGAGTAGCTCGGATTACAGGTGCGCACCACCACACCCAGCTAATTTTTGTATTTTTAATAGAGATGGGGTTTCACCATGTTGGTCAGGCAGGTCTCAAACTCCTGACCTTGTGATCCGCCCACCTTGGCCTCCCAAAGTGTTGGGATTACAGGCGTGAGCCACCACGCCCAGCCTATTTTTATTTTTGAGACAGAGTCTCACTCTGTGGCCCAGGCTGGAGTGCAGTGGCATCATCTCAGCTCACTGCAATGTCCGCCTCCCGGGTTCGAGTGATTCTCTAGCCTCAGCCTCCTGAGTAGCTGGGATTACAGGCGCACACCACCACGCCCAGCTAATTTTTTGTATTTTTGGTTGAGACAGGGTTTCACCATGTTGGCCAGGCTGGTCTTAAACCCCTGAGCTCAACTGATCCACCCGCCTCAGCCTCCCAAAATGCTGGGATTATAGGCGTGAACCGTCAGGCCTGGCCTCTGATTTTAAATAATTGGAAAATTGAGATTCAAGTAAAGTGTTTTAAGGTCACAAACAAAGCAACAATGTATCTGGAAAGAAGCCTAAATCTCTTCCCTATCCTCTTCTAAGATGATACTGATCCTACATGAACATAAGGTAACTGAAATTTGATAATTTAACTCTCTCAGTAAATTCACAGCAGCTTTGAGACCACGTAATCCAACCACCTGTAGAAGTTCCTGGTACAATATCCCTGAAAGACAGTTGTCTAGTGTCCACTAGCACACTTCTGGTGATAAGAGCCCATTCCTGGCCAGGCGCGGTGGCGCACGCTTGTAATCCCAGCACTCTGGGAGGCCGAGGCGGGCGGATCATGAGGTCAGGAGATCGAGACCACGGTGAAATCCCATCTCTACTAAAAATACAAAAAAATTAGCCGGGTGTGGTGGCGGGCGCCTGTAGTCCCAGCTACTCAGGAGGCTGAGGCAGGAGAATGGCGTGAACCCGGGAGGCGAAGCTTGCAGTGAGCCAAGGTCGAGATCGCGCCACTGCACTCTAGCCTCGGCTACAGAGCAAGACTCTGTCTCAAAAAAAAAAAAAAAAAAAAAAAAGAGCCCATTCCAATTGTTAACTGACTTTATCATTAATCCTTTCCCTTCACAGAATGAAATCTGCCTCCTTATGACTCACACATGTTGAAAGAGAAGCAATGAAAAATCCGTTACTAGCATGAACTTGACTCAATTAGGCCAGACTTCTGATTATTTAGAGCTTGTTTACTGTGTAACCATGGCAGCTGAGGCAAACAGTTGCTATGTTTCAAATACAACTGTGAGGTCTAAAAAATGACCTCAGTGAAAGGCAGAGACTTTTAACAGGAAGTTGGCTGCAGGCAACTCATCCAGATCAGAATGATACAAGCAGCTCAAATATCCACTCTGAGGTTCCATACAAGATAAAAACTATGGCTAAGTAGAGATTCCAGGAAGGCTAAGCATAGCAAGGCACTAAAACAACAACTTAATCAAGAAAGACTGAATCAGAAAGTCCGCTTCAGAAAGATAGTCCATTTTTAGAAACACATCAGTGGTAGTAACGTCTTACTAAAATGCAGGGTTATCTGTCAAATTCCTGGAAACATCCATCTCAGAAAATAAACAATATTAAGAAAATTAAATCATTCTTATTTCCTCATTAAAATTCACCTACTCCAAAACCTGGAAAGAAGCAGTGAAATTAACAGCCAGGAACTCTGAGTTTAATACTGTTTAGCTAATAGCCACTTACACGACCTTAGGCAAGCCATTTAAATGAGCTTGAGATGAATCTGAAGGGATATATCAGTCTTGATCTATGATTGTTTACAAATCCACAATTTTGGTATTTTACCTCACCTTGCACATGATTTCCAAAGGATTGTATACATTTGAAATGCAATTTATTTTAAAGATTTTTCACTGGTTTATTTACTGTTAGCAACGCTGTGCTCAGTAGCCACCCAAGAATTGTTGCTATTTTTTCCTTCCTTTTTCTGTTACCGTTAGGCTGAGTAAATCTAAATCACTTGCTTCAACAAGCATATTCCTCGTATTCTTATTTTTTCTAACTCTTTCTGAAGTATCAGAACAAGTAGAAAAAATTTTTAAAGGGGCAAAATTTGGTCATGTTAGTACTTTGTAGTAGGATACAATAAAAAATTAAACTTCTACACAAAGTCCTACTCAGCAAATCAAGGAAGAGGTTGTCAATATTTTTGTTTAATTAGAAATGTATTATTAGATTTTTGCCCCAAACTCCAGTCATCTATTCAAAAACAGTTTTTTTTTTAATTATAAATGTTTCATTTGGAGGAAATAAGATGCATCCCAGAATGCTTTCATAAATTAATCAAAGTCTCCTGGCCCAAGAGGAAGAGAAAAGACTTGCAGTAAGGTACAATGCTATAAAAGCATATAATTCAAATTCTCAAAACCTCCCCAAGGGATTGTCAAAAGTGGTAAGTGATACTGAGAACAACCAGAAGATGAGAAGAAGTCACTTTGATTTGGCTGACAAGGAAATCCATGACCTTCAAGACATGAGTTTCAAGAGAGTGATAGCAGCAGAAATTAAGATATGACTAGGTGGTGATAAAGAGAAGGCAAGGGCCAGGAGCAGTGGCTCAGACCTGTAATCCCAGCACTTTGGGAGACTGAGGCAGAAGGATCACTTGAACTGGGGAAGTTGAAGCTGCCGTGACCTGTGATGGCAACACTGCACTCCAGTCTGTGTGACAGAGTGAGGCCCTGTCTCTAAATAAGTAAATAAACAAGTAAAATTTTATAAAGAGAAGGCAGGGAGCATGGATATTCTCTTAAGAATTCTGGCAGGCATCAGAGTGAACAGGCAACCTATAGAATGGGAGAAAATTTTTGCAATCTACCCATCTGACAAAGGGCTAATATCCAGAATCTACAAAGAACTTAAACGAATTTACAAGAAAAAAACAAACAACCCCATCAAAAAGTGGGCAAAGGATATGAACAGACACTTCTCAAAAGAAGACATTTATACAGCCAACAAACATATGAAAAAATGCTCATCATCACTGGTCATTAGAGAAATGCAAATCAAAACCACAATGAGATACCATCTTATACCAGTTAGAATGGTGATCATTAAAAAGTCAGGAAACAACAGATGTTGGAGACGATGTGGAGAGATAGGAACACTTTTTTACACTGTTGGTGGGACTGTAAACTAGTTCAACCATTGTGGAAGACAGTGTGGCAATTCCTCAAGGATCTAGAACCAGAAATACCATTTGATCCAGCAATCCCATTACTGGGTATATACCCAAAGGATTATAAATCATGCTACTATAAAGACACATGCACATGTATGCTTACTGCGGCACTGTTAACAATAGCAAAGACTTGGAACCAACCCAAATGTCCATCAGTGATAGACTGGATTAAGTAAATGTGGCACATATACACCATGGAATACTATGCAGCCATAAAAAAGGATGAGTTCATGTCCTTTGCAGGGACATAGATGAAGCTGGAAACCATCATTCTGAGTAAACTATCACAAGGACAGAAAACCAAACTGCATGTTCTCACTCAGGTGGGAATGGAACAATGAGAACACCTGGACACAGGGCAGGGAACATCACACACCAGGGCCTGTCATGGGGTAGGGGACTGGGGGAGGGATAGTATTAGGAGAAATACTTAACGTAAATAATGAGTTAATGGGTGCAGCAAACCAACATGGCACATGTATACCTATGTAACAGACCTCCATGTTGTGCACATGTACCCTAAAACTTAAAGTATTTAAAAAAAAAAAAAAAAAAAGAATTCTGGTAGGGAAGGGAAGGGGAGAGAATCAACAGACATTTCCTGGAAGGTATAGTAAGAAAGTTTTTTTTTTCCTTCAAAGGAGAAACTTGGGGTATGTTTTAGAGAATTGGGAAAATTCATAATGATATGTAGCATATTTCAAGATTCATTTTACTATTGAGATGGTAAAAGACGGTCTCAGATAAGAAGGAAAAACTCAATTTAATATCCTGGATACTTTCCTAATTTTAAAAAGTGTGCCTTGATGGAATATTTAAATCTATGCAGATTAATGGCATTCTTTATTTATTTTCTTTTTTCTTTTTAGAGACAGAGTTTTGCTCTGTCACCCAGGCTGGAGTGCAGCGGTGCAATCACGGCTCAATGCAGCCTTAAACTCCTGGTCTCAAGTAATCCTCCTATCTCAGCCTTCAGGCACAAGCCACCATGTCCAGCTAATTTTTAAATTTTTTGTAGAGATGGGGGTCTTGCTATGTTGCCCAGGCTGGTCTTGAGTTTTCTGGGCTCAAGTGATCCTCCTGCCTCAACCTCCCAAAGCACTGGGATTATAGGCATGAGCCACCATGCCTGGCCCTTTTTAATTAAGTGCTAAAATCTTGGTTTAGTGCTAGATTAAGTATATCATAAAATGGGTAAGTAATCATAGCTACTAGCCTTATACTACCAGAAGCCTTGCCTTCTATGTTCACATTTCGTGAAATACATTTTTTCCAAATTAGACATATTTAAGACTTACCTGCTGATCAAACATCCTATGTTCTCTCTGGCCTGACTCCAGATCCTCTTCTGAAAGTGACACCAAAGAGTCAACCCGTTCCTCACCACCGAATGGGTGTCTGAGCTCTTTGGCATTTGCAGAGCTTACTTCTAGAGATGAGGATGGCTTGTTTCCGACACCAGCTCCTCCTGTCAAGCCTTCTAGACTGAAACTGAACACAGGGCACAAAAGTTAATTCATTCTATTTCTGGGTCTCAAAAACAAAGGAGGACACAAAATCCCTTTGGGTATATCTCCCTTGTTCATGTATTATTTCTATGTCAGCTAGCAAAACTGTCTAAAAGGGCATGGCACAAAGAATACCACCTACCTTTCCTCCACAGATCTTGGAATACTGAGAAAGAATACTGCACTTAGATTTTCTTACCCCATTAAATTTATCCAAATGTTGAACCACCTAAGATCACTTCTCAGATATTTTTCAATATACTATACAGACAGACCATAGTTATCGGATACTTTATAAATGTTTTTCCTTGATCTAATTAATCTTTGTGAATCTAACTATACTAATGCCAAGTAATTAAATCTCAGAGAAAATATGAGCTTAAGTAACTTTCAGAAGGCAAACTGGGTAACTTGCCCTTATGTCCATTAAGTGGACCTTTATAATTTTACATTCAAGTTGACCTTTATAATGTTACAGGTATGCTTTCACCCCAGAAAACCCAAGTGTTACTTATGAGTGTTACCATCTATTCTATGCACACCTGGCCAAACAACTGCTGACAGACTTCCCGAGAATTGTTAGTTGCAACAGGCACATATAACACCTTAACGAACAAATGCTGAAAAAGCAACCAGGTCTAACAGTAGAAAGAGCTGTAATTTTTTGCCTGGATATTGGTAAAGGGAACAAAGGCAATCAGGATTTGGCATTTTAAAGAGGATTCCTCCGAGAAAGATTCTGTGGTTTGCAGAATGAAAAGCATTTTCAGTAAGCAGAAGCCTACAGAGACAGGTTAGTGATTTAACCTCATTGGGTTACTAACTAGAATAATTTACATGTTACAACTGCAGCGGAAACTTCTTTAAAATAACCAAGATCTCAAAACATAGCTGTAGCTGACGATGTTCTCAGCTAACAATGAGCTGGAATTCAATTGGAAGGTATACTGAAGCCACTCAGTTATCTCCACTCAAGGAAAACTGTACAGAAAATTGCTACAATTAAGTTCATACCTACCAGTCCAGGACTTGTATTTGCTTTTTTAAATTTTTATTTATTTATTTATTTTGGTTTTGTAAATCACTTATTATGAAACAAAGCCATATATATCTTTATTCTCTCTAGTAGGTAAATTAAACAAGGGATATGTTTTTCTTACTTCAATATAATAGAAATCATGACTGACTACAAGTAAATGTCTCTGTAAACCTAATTTTCTTTCTTTTCCTTTTTTTTTTTTTTTTTTTCCTGAGACAGAACCTATCTCTGTTGCCCCGGCTGGAGTGCAGTGGCCTCATCTTGGCTCACTGTTACCTCCATCTCCCGGGTTCAAGCGGTTCTCCGGCCTCAGCCTCCCAAGTAGCTGAGATTACAGGTACCTGCTACTGTGTCTGGCTAATTTTTGTATTTTTAGTAGAGACAGGGTTTCACCATGTTGGTCAGGCTGGTCTCAAAATGCCTGACCTCAGGTAATCTGCCTACCTCAGCCTCCCAAAGTACTGGGATTACAGGTGTGAGCCACCACACCTGGCCTGTAAAACTCATTTTCAATACCAGGGATAAGAAGAGGGGCTAAGTGAAGAAGAAATTACTTGAAAAGCCTAAGAAAACCAGATTATTTGCTTATGATTATGATTTGCTTATTGCAAAACTTAATCCTGAAAATGTTTTAGTAATCAAATCTGTTTGTTCAGTTGAGACAAGAATACGAAACGACGAGGAGTCTCTGAATTTGGAATCTACATAGATTGGTGGATTTAGAAGCATAATAGAAATCAGTACATCTTATTGCTGCCTTGGTTCTTTGATTGTTTTCTTCAGGATCCAAGAATTTCTAGGATTTGAAAATCAAGACAGGCCAAGACAGAGAGAGATAAATTTGTGCAGAAAACATCAAATGTATGGCCATTTGAGACATATAGGATGCATCACCTGACTTTTAGGCTGTATCCCCTCAGTTGAGTTAGTGACACCCATAGCAGAGGCAATGAAACGCTGTGCTCACAGACAAAGCAGGTTGGCCATATGCATCCCAGCCACACAGAAGCCAGCTCCAAGCCAAAAGCCCTGATGGCATATTTTATGGTTCCCCATTTGGTGGCTGGACACATAACAATATCATACCTTCTGTAATTAAAGTCAGCACTTAGGCCAGCAGAGTACTGCACACCAGAGGGACACCAGCTCATACTGGGGATGACATCAAAGACAGAAACAGAAATGCAGGGAGAAAAGAGGAAACAGGGATGGAGTTTTTAGGTTTAAAAACAAAGGGCATAGTTAAGAGACAGACGGATTTATTTGATCAACAAAAAATTTAGGAATGTAACACCGACAATTTTTAAAAAGGCTAGAATAAAACCATAGAAACTTAAAAATGTTTTATTCTTGTCTAGACAGCACTGTGGAAAAGACTGTGGGTTCTTTACAGTATCACCAGTTCAACCTGAAATCCAAAAATTCCTTCTAGTGAACCCGTGGGCAACTACCTATGGCTCACTCTTCAGACATGAGAGGTGTTTCAAACTCCTTCATTGGGAACAATCTCTCAGTACATCCCATACTCCCACATCACCCTTACCACAGTATCGCTAACCCTAGACTTTTTAAAAGAGACAGAGACAAACTGTGCTCTGGTGGACTCATGGAGTCACCAGTTTTTTTTTCATGTGTTTCCATTATACATCCAACCAAACCAGACAATTAATAGATTTTGCATAAGATACTTAGTCAACACTGGCATCCATCTTCAAACCCTACTCACTAGGCTACTATGTTAAAGATAAAGCATATAACACTGATTAAATATTTGCTTATATTTTAATGATAATGAAAATTCCCCAAGATGGAGTTTCACTCTTGTTGCCCAGGCTAGAGTGTAATGGTTCGATCCTGGCTCACCGCAACCTCTGTCTCCCGGGTTCAAGTGATTCTCCTGCTTCAGCCTCCTGAGTAGCTGGGATTACAGGCATGCGCCACCACACCCAGCTAATTTTGCATTTTTAGTAGAGATGGGGTTTCACCATGTTGGTGAGGCTGGTCTTGAACTCCTGACCTCAAGTGATCCACCCACCTCAGCCTCCCAAAGTGCTGGGATTACAAGCTTGAGCCACTGAGCCTGGCCGAAATAAAAATTTTTTAAAAAGGAATTCTATGGCACTAAGTTAGAAATGTATCTTTTTAATTTTAAGTTTGTATCCATTTTACCTGAAAGATTAAAAAAAAATTCCATCTGATCATCTACTTCCTTGAATATCCCAGTAAGGGTGTCTATTCTCAAGTAGCAGGGATGGAAAATGTGGGGTTGGAAATGCTAAGTAAACACCACTAGCTAAAACAATAATCAATTCAAAATATTGTGTGCTCTATAAAGGAAACTGCATGGAAACATCAGGATTTTTATTAACAAAAACTATCATTTAAAAAATACCCTGCTACCTGGGCCATAAAGTTCTAGGTGAGGTGCTTCTGTTTTCTGAGAAGAGATAAAAGCAGAGTTTGTGGACAACAGTAAAACCACTTGGCTCCCTCCAGAATCTTGCAGATGGGAAGGCCTAGCACCAAAAAAAATTAGATATATTGGATATATCTAATAATTCTGTTTTGTTGTCAAGTGGGGTTTTTGGCTGGAGAAAGGAGACAAGGAAAATGGTGGGAGGATGTAAGAGCTACCCCTATGGCTCTTTAAAAAAATCTTTACTGTATCATTTAAAATTAAATAGTATAAAGCATTTTAAATCAGATTAAATTAGTGGTATAAAGCTTACAAGTGCAGAAGCAGAAAGTAAAAATATAGTGGAGACATTTCGCTGTTCTGGTAAGCGGGATGACACTGACACAATTTACTTGTGTGAGAAGATATATAAGACTCAGAAGTCTGTTCTTTGACATTATTAAATTTTAAATCGCCAGTTAATAAACAGGCATATTTTTACCTAAATATCCAACTTCTTTTTTTAGAAACAGAATGTGGCACATCAGTAACTGAACATACACTGCCAAACCATCATTCTTAAAAAAAATCTCCTTCTACAGATCTAAATGTTTCTTTACTTTCAGGATATGACAATGATGTGGAATACTGTGAAGAGATTTAACATGAAGAGAATGAAAAATGATAGGGAGGCAGGAAGACAAACATAATAGCTTTTTATTTTTTTTGAGACTCAGACTCATTCTGTCACCCAGGCTGGAGTGCAGTGGCATGATCTCAGCTCACTGTAACCTCTGCCTCCCGGGTTCAAGCAATTCTTCTGCCTCAGCCTCCTGAGTAGCTGGGATGACAGGCGCGTGCCACCACACCTGGCTAATTTTTGTGCTTTTAGTAGAGATGAGGTTTCACCATGTTTCCCAGGCTGGTCTCAAACTCCTGGGCTCAAGCAATCCATCTGGCTCAGCCTCCCAAAGTGCTGGGATTACAGGCGTGAGCCACTGTGCTCAGCCAAGATGTAACAGCTTTTCTAAGGAACCAGGAAGGCAGCTGCAGATGGTCTACAATGTCTGCCCTTTCTGGTAACAGAAAACTCCTTTCATAATTAAGGATATTTTTGAAAGCATCATCATTTCCTCAATTTCTCAATTAGTAGGGGTAATATTTAGCAGTTCTTTGGCTTTGAGATTTGGAAAGTTCTAGATTAAAAAACAACAAATGTCCCTCCCCCTGCCTTATAATACTTGTTGTAATGTTTCAATTTTACAAAATTTTAAATTATACATTCGTTCTTCCTACAAAAGTCAAGTTTCACTAGGGAACTGGCTGGAGTTGTTGACGACAGGCACATCTATACACTAACTCGGACTGCATCCAGCAATCTGTCGTCTCCCACTTTGTCATCAAAGATATGTTTTTAAAAAGCTCATATTGAAGAGCTTTAATAAAGACCCAGACAAATGTACCTCCAAAGAACCTTCTACGGAAGAGCATTTAGTAGAGATGGGGTTAAAACTTGTTTAACAGGCTGGGCGCGGTGGCTCAAGCCTGTAATCCCAGCACTTTGGGAGGCTGAGACGGGTGGATCATGAGGTCAGGAGATCGAGACCATCCTGGCTAACATGGTGAAACCCCGTCTCTACTAAAAAATACTAAAAAACTAGCCAGGCGAGGTGGCGGGCACCTGTAGTCCCAGCTACTCTGGAGGCTGAGGCAGGAGAATGGCGTAAACCCGGGAGGCGGAGCTTGCAGTGAGCTGAGATCCGGCCACTTCACTCCAGCCTGGGCGACAGAGCAAGACTCCGTCTCAAAAAAAAAAAACTTGTTTAACAACTTATTTGCTGGAAGAACAATTTCATAGGAATCATGATTATCTGAAATTCATGAGAACATCTGAATTTAAGCTCAATTTCTTGCCTAAAATCTGGAATTAAAGAAAGCATCACTTGGAAAAGACAAAGTCGGAAAGATCACTATTCGCCTACTTCCCAAAAAACAGGTTCAGCTAATAGTTAAAAATACTTCTTTACAAATGCCTCCTAATATGAGAAACTGGCAGTAATATAACCCTAATTTTTGGATTTCTAAACATTTTTCTAAACAGCGGAAGAAAAGGTCACTAATGACCTCTAAAGAAAATCCAATGCAAAATTTGAAGCGAATTAGCATTCTGACTAGAAATTACTTCTCAGCTTAAAAATCTTTTATTTTTAGCTTCAAAATATTACCTGACAAATACTAATTAAGGAATTCAAAGGCCAAGAGATGAACTTATGCCTCTGACTTGCTTTAAGAAATAACTACATCCACAATGGAATGGAAAATGCCAGGTGGCCTGGTAATAAAGTCTTTCATTACATTATTAAAGAATGTGTTGACAATATTTCAGAGCCTATATACAAGCACACACACATTCCTGGTTTTTCTTTTGTGGAGAAGAAAAAAATAGTACTCCCTAGGGTCCATTAAATAGGCACAACATAGACAATTCTTCGAACTCTTCTAGAGAAAGCTGGGTGAGACCCTATTATCACAGTCATCTGAACACCAATAAGCACAAAATTGAAAAAATTAAAAATAATTTTTAAAAAAGATAAAATAGGATAAAACTTCAAATTAAAGAAACCATTTCATATAAAATGGACATTGGCAATTAATAAATACCTATATTTTATTTGCCTGAATTAGATGGGACATTACTTAAAAGTAGATGGTCCAATCATGGATTAAGCAGAATGAGATGCTTGTTAGTATACACTCAGAGGTGACATGGTTAGTCCATCAAGTTAACGAACTCTGTACCTTCTCCTATGAATGGGAGGTCTCCTGACAACATCCCCAAGAGCTCGCATTGAACTGAAAATGAATGGTGAAGAGGTCAGTGTTGCAGGTGAAACAAAATGGGATACAAATGCATGAAACATACAGACACCACACTGGGGAGAGAGACACTGCTCAAAGAGAAATGGCACAGGGAAGAGAATGAAGGAATGTGGAATGAGAAAAACATCAGGACAAAAAGGGACAATTTCTGTGGAAGGCTACTTTGCTCCTCCCCTTGCTCCAAGGAGTTAATCAGATGGCAAAAGTTATGAAGTTTATTAAATTATTAAAGAACCAGAAAAAAATTACCAAAGCTTTAAAGGGGTTTTTCTTAACACTTTAAAATTCAGGTTATACTACATGCAGGTAACACTATAAGAATTAGTCAAATTAATTAAAACCTCACTCTCATTCCATTATCTTCAGAGGTATTAGGACAATGGTCCTAGGTAAGCCTTAGCAATAAATTTAAACGGGAGATCCCATGACATTATGCAGAATGAAAATAAGTAGAGTTCTAGTCTCAGTTCAGTACTAGACTGACTGTAAGACTTCATGTTTGTTTCTTAATTCAAAGCTGACATGAAACTACTGCCTCCAATATTTTCTCATTCTTAAGTTTCATTAATGTGGTAAGAAAAAACGTTCCCATTTACTAAACACTCACTATATGACAATCACATTTCACTGTATTATTAAAAATAATAATGAAGGTATTTTACAGATGAGAAAATTAAAGCTTAGAGGGGTCAGGTGACTTGCCCAAGGTCATTTACATGGTAAATTATGGAGCTGGGGTCTGAACACAGATTTTCCTGATTCCAAAGCCTGTATTCTTTCTTCTATACTATGGGGTCTCCTAAATTCTTTTACCAACAATAACACAAATCAGAAGCTTCTCAAAAGCAAGCACACACTGAGACACTAAACAAACTGCCTCCCATCTCACCTCCGGTGGTTCATTTCTGCATCGCTGGCTGCATTTTTCCCAGGCCCCCAGCTGTGCCTCCGGAAGGGGGAAAGAGAACGCATGGAGCTCCTCAGGACAGAGCAGTTTGCAGGCACTTCAGTGATACTGTCCATCTCCTCCTCCTCCATGTCACCTGGGTCAACAGGCTCACTCTCACTTTCTCGACCCTCAGCTCCCATCCCATGGCTGTAGAATCCATCAAGGCTTTGCTGATCTCTTGACCTGTTTGGCTTTAAAATCTGGGAGAGAGACACATCACTGCCATGAGAAGAATGTCGGTCCAGTGAAGCCGTGTCATCAGTGGATGAACTGGATCCGGTGATATCACAGGTCAACTGCTCTTCCTCCGGCTGTAATGGAGAGAAAGCACATATGGTTGAAGCCAGCAGGGCCAATCAGATAGCCTCAGTTATTCTAGATCAAGCTAATGGCTTCTCAGTGGGCTCCAGGCAGGCAAGATCACGACTGGCCTCAGAGACTTGTTTTTTTAATAGGATGATCACAGTTGAATTCAAATCTCCCTGGACTCTAGAAAAGAAACAGTCTAGATCTACCCTCTTTTTGTTTGTTTGTTTTTGAGACAGAGTCTTACTCTGTTGCCCAGGCTGGAGTACAGTGGCTCCGTCTCAGCTCACCACAACCTCTGCCTCCCGGATTCAAGAGATTATCCTGCTTCAGCCTCCCAAGTAGCTGGAATTACAGGCATGCACCACCACACCTGGCTAATTTTTGTATTTTTAGTAGAGACAGAGTTTCACCATGCTGGCCAGGCTGGTCTCTAACTCCTGACTTCAAGTGATCCACCCATCTCAGCCTCCCAAAATGCTGGTATTACAGGTGTGAGCCACCCCACCCGGCCTAGGTCTATCCTCTTTATACCTTTTACTAGAGGTACTAGACTAGAAGTACATCATTTTTTCTTTCTTTTCTTTTTTTTCCAATTTGAGACAGGGTCTCACTGTGTCACCCAGGCTGGAGTGCAATGGTGAAATCATGGCTTACTGCAGCCTTGACCTCCTGGACTCAAGCAATCCTCCCACCTCAGCCTCCTGAGTAGCTGGAACTAGAAGCAAGTGCCAGCATGTTCAGCTAATTTTTTGTGTGTATTTCTTTAAGACACAGGGTTTTGCCATGTTGCCCAGGATGGTCTTGAACTCCTGGGATCAAGCAATCCTCTTGCCTTGGCTTCCCGAAGTGCTGGGATAAAGGTTTGAGCCACTGTGACCAGCCCATTTTTTTTCTTTCTTTAAGAGGAAAAAGATCAAATTTATGTTAGTTCTTTCAGTCAATATCACCAACTGCAATGAAGGGAATCCATTTGTCTCTGGGTTTTTTTCTACATGAAAACTAAATTCATAATGTGTTAGATTTAATTTTTTTTTTACAAGCTTTAACTGAAAACAAAGCAGTCTGCTTGGCTACAATAATAATGTGCTGAAATTAACATTCCAAAAGCAACTCTGTGGTTGTTTCTAGTGGCCTTCTGAAAAATGTGGAATAGCTGATGACCCCTCCTAAAGTTTGCCACAAATGCCTAAGTACTTTTACAAATGTCTAAATGGAAGAAAGCTATACATTTTTCTCATTTCACTGAGAACTGGCTGAGTGTTATGAGGCCAAATCATACATTAAATAATCAGTCCTGGCAATGAGGTCTTTGATAAAGTGATGATGCTCTTTCCTGGCTAACCTCTGCCTAATAGGTTCTGTGTAACTTTGTTCTAGTAGCCTGACATTTTCCACTTGTCAAAACATACCAGTGGCCAGGCACGGTGGCTCACGCCTGTAATCCCAGCTACTGGGGAGACTAAGGCAGGAAAATCTCTTGAACCCGAGAGGGAGCAAGGGAGGGAGACACCAGAACACAGAATTTGATGGGTGAGGGCAAGATGAGCTTCATGGTACCCAAAAGACCAAAAGAAGTGTCTAAGATATGCTTGATCATACTTAAGATGTGGGCACTGTCTTAACAGCTATTTCGCACTCTTATGGGATGGGGGCAGGGAACAGGGAAGGGCATTTTGTAATTCTTTTTCCCTTTTTCACAATATTTTCCTAATTAGCCTACTCAATATTTTAATTAAGGGTAAAAAAACTTACGGTTTTCAAGAAAGAGAAAAAAATTATGAAAATCTTTTGGCTTTGGAATAGAAAACAAGCTCTATACTATAAGGAGGCTCTTTTTAAAGGTTTGACGTAAATAGTTCAAAAGCACACTACCTTCTAAAAGCACCCTTTCTACCTTTTGGGCTTGATCTCACAAGCTAATAAGAAGGCTTTCTTTTTCCAGTTCTGTGGAATCCAGTTTCCTAGATTGTTTTTTAAGTAATGTATGAGATGTGAATGAGAGAGAAGATGCATGGGGATCACCAGACAGATCAAACTGAGGCCCAGATTTTCCAATGGACTCAGGCATGAGCAGCAGAGTCAAGATTTGAACCGAGGCTGATTTCAACTCAAACTGCCCTATTCTGGTAGCTCAATCATCTTTTTAAAATCCTGTAAGAACAAGACATTAAAGTCAGTATTAGAAAAGTCCCTTCACTGGGTCACTCTGTAAAATAAAACTATGGTTCACCAAGTAAATTCTAAATTGTGGTAGGTATTATTTTAAAATGAAATAACTGACTATGCTTTTTAAGTGAGTGAGGGACTTGGGGGCTTCCTAAGGGGGTCCTATTCACGGAGCAACTCTCCATGGACAAGGACAATGTAAATGGTCTTGTGAATGTCTCAGCTTTCTCACTGTACTGGGTTGAATAGTGTCCTCCTCAGATACATGTCCTTCTCAGAATGTGACCTTATTTGGAAAGAGGGTCTTTGCAGATGTAATTAGTTAAGATGAGGTTATACTGGAGTAGGGTGGATCCAAAATGTCCCCAGATCCAATATGAATGGTGTCCTTGCAAGAGGAGAAGAGACACAAAAAGACACACAGGAGAGAATACCACGTGAAGACAGTGCAGCATCTACAACCCAAGGAACACCAAGGACTGTGAACAAGCACCAGAGACTAGGAGAGAGGCCATTTTCTCTCAGAGCCTACAGAAGGAAAGCAGCCCCACTGACACAGTGATTAGGATCTCCAGCCTTCAGAACTGGGACTAAGTAAGTTCCTGTTGTTTAGGGTCACCCCACTTCCAGTAATTTGTTACAGCAGCCCTAGGAAGCTAACATACTCACCCTTAGCTGCCTAAATGTCTAATTCTCAAAATAATATCAAGGGACAAACAGAATGAACATCAATAAAGCAAAATGTGTAAAAAGCCTGCTCTAAAAACACACAAGAAAGGCTTCAAAGCAAACAAAAATGTTGAGTTAAAGTTTCCATTTATTAATTTGTCATACAGCCTTCTTACAAGTTAGCTCTTCTCAGTTTGGAAATAACTCACAGACAGTTGTATAGGTGCTTCTTCACTGGCATCTAATCTTGGAAGGATTTTGCCTTGAAAAAAAGGTCTGCTATCTCTCTGGCACTTTACCAATCTGAAGTTTATAAAGCAACCATCTACCCTTTTGAGAATCATTAAAATAAGGTGGGAAAATCTTTGGTGGCCTATTTATACATATTTTAAAAACAAAGAGCTCTGTCTAGAATATATTCTCAACACAAAGCCTTTCTTCCTAATATATGCTTTTAACTCTGATCTCACTGAAGCTACATGATTTCTACAGTCTTGTGCATCTGGTAAGAATAAAGTTCACACAGCATAATATTCTTATACTCAGTATTTTTACTGCACTATGCAGCTCTTACTATGAATTGGTGGTTATTACTTGAAAAAGGAAAACAAAACATTACTGGTGAAAATGTAAAATGGTACAACCACTTGGGAAAAGATCTGTTTCGTAGCAAATTAAACCTATACCTACCATATAATCTAACAATTTGAATTCTAGGTATTTACTCAAGAGAAATGATATTATTTAGATTCCATTTATACGAAGTTCTGAAACAGAGAAAACTAATCTGTGGTGGGAAAACAATTAAGACAGCTGTTGCCTTGAGAGGGTGTGAATGCAGACTGACTGAGAAAAGACATGAGGCAACTCCAAAGCAATGCTTATAGTCTGTATCCTGTTGCAGGCTGGGTACAAAGGTGAATGAAGGCTTCTATCAAAAGTCACCGATGGGTGCTCACTTTGATAGCACATATACTAAATTGGGACGATGCACAGAAGATTACCATGGCCTCTGTGCAAGGATGATGCACACATTCGTGAAGCAGTCATTAAAGTTTTTTTTAAAAGTCACTGACTGGTACCCTCAAGATTGTACATTTCACTGTATATAAATTTTACCAAAAAACCCAATCAGCCTATAAACAAATATTGAATTCTAAGTGTTCAGAGGTGAAGTATATTGATATCTGTAACTTACCTCAAAGAATTTAGGCAAACTGGGTGGACAGAAGGATGGACAGATACATAGTTACATAACAGAGCAAATACAATTAAAAGTTAATTGTAGGATCTAAGTAGTGGGTATATGGGTGTTCACTGTACAATTCTCCAAATGTTCTATATGCTTCAATATTTTCTTAATAAAATGTTGGGGAAAATGCCTGACTGGCTTTCTCAGCCAGAGTTACATTATACAGGTATGGACACATAAGTGTATACAGAGGTATAAACATTATATACATAGAATTACAAAAACTGCTGCATACTTTATATCTTGTTACTATACTTAAAGAAATCATGCTTAATACTGCCAAAATACTAGTCCTTTAATCTCCATTTATTCCCAAATATTTATTATTATTATTTATAATAATACACAAGGCACTCTACTATGGACCTTGGAAAACAACAGTTCACATTTTAAACACCTAACACACGCCAACCACTTAATCCATTTATGTTCAATATTTTAAGAAAAGTACCTGATTACAAGCATTACCACTGGTTCACAGTTTTAAATTTGTAATAATTTCAGCACTTGTGCATAGGCAATTGTAGTTTTCTTTCTTTCTTTTTTTTTTTTTTGAGATGGAATATCACTCTGTCGCCCAGGCTGGAGTACGGTGGCACGATCTCAGCTCACTGCAACCTCCACCTCCCAGGTTCAAGCAATTCTTCTGCCTTAGTCTCCCGAGTAGCTGGGATTACAGGTGCCTGCCACCACGCCCAGCTAATTTTTGTATTTTTAGTAGAGATGGGGTTTCACCATGTTGGCCAGGCTGGTCTTGAACTCCTGACTGCCAGTGATCCGCCTGCCTCGGCCTCTCAAAGTGCTGGGAGTACAGGCATAAGCCACCACGCCCAGCTGCAATTGTAGTTTTCTTAATTAGGATTCTGTAAATACATTTACTTTTATTTATTTTTACGACAGTGTCTCCCTCTGTTGCCCAGGCTGGAGTGCAGTTGCACAATTACAGCTCATTGCAGCATTGAACTTTAAGGTCCAAGTGATCCTCTCGCCTCTGCCTCCCAAGTAGCTGGGACTACAGACGTGTGCCACCATGCCTGGCTAATTTTTAAATTTTTTAGTAGAGACAGGTTCTCACTTTGTTGCCCAGGCTAGTCTCAATCTCCTGGACTCAAGCAGTCCTTCCACTTCAGCCTCCCAAAGTGTTGGGATTACAAGTGTGAACCAGCGTGCCTGGCTTACATTTACTTTTATCTCAAAAAGGTTTTTTGGGTTTTTTTTTTAAGTAATTTTTTTGGCTTGGGGGTCAAGGACCCGAGAAAAACTACAACACATTAAAGAAGGATGTTCCCTTTAGGTTTTGTATCTTACATAATTCATTTTGATTTTTTAAAAATCAATTGTAGATACCTCTTCTAACTAACCTGGGGAAAAAAATACATGGAAGGGCTTTGATTTACCTCTCTTTGGGAAGAGAAGCAGCAACTATTAATATTTCCTGTAGACTTTAATTACCCTTTTGGATAGTAGAGTGGCCTAGATCATTATATTTTATAATCGTACTAGTGCCAAAAAGAATCCTAGGATTTCTTTTCACTTTAAAAACAAAATCTAAATTTTATACTGTTGATTAAAGACCTTAGGAACTCATACATATTCATGAGAATAAACATGAAGCTCATAACACTCACTAAAAAGTCATTTACCAGGAGGCATACTGAATGGAAAGACAGGGTTAAGGTATAAAGGTCACAACAAACATTACGGGCTGTTAAAGACCTCTGTGAGGCCAGAGCCACACAAATGGCTGAAGGAAGTGACCTCATGTACCACTCATGGTTCACAGAAAAAGATGTTGCAATCTCTTGCCTACAGATTATTTTTTAGAGAAGGAGAAGAGGGTTAGAACCTGGGAACAAACTGCAAGACATTTTGATATTTTGCATAGCACCCTCTGTGGATGACCACTAAGGACGACTTTTAAGGAAGCAGCTGATGGCCTATCTGCCAGTGCCACACTTTTATTTAATCACTGGCTATTAGAGCAGGTTTGGAGAGGTTGAGAATAAAATAAAAAATGAATGGATTTTAGAGTCAGGCCTAGATGCAAACCTCAAGCTGGCTGCTCACCCACTAAATAATTTTGGATACATTTCTTTACCCATCAGTGCCTCTATTTCCTCAAGAGCATAAAACCACCTACTCATCAGGGTTGATGGGCAACAAACTGAGATCAAATATTTTAAAAATTTAGTTCAGTACCTGTCAATATTAGTTTATCTCTCTCCTTTTTGTAAGTCAGCCCTTGGTTTCATTAATGCTAGAGCAAACATTTATTGCAAAACCTCTCCTGGTCACAGGCTACTTTGGTAGAGCAAAAACACTAAGAGAAAAATCCTCCCCATCTCTTCTCAGGCCATTTAGACATTCTCAAGCACGCATGAAGAGGTGAAAGGGAACCTGCCGTTTCTGGTTTTCCCTAAGTAGTCTGGTATAAAATGTAGGTGTTATTTACTTATTTATTTTTGAGACAGGGTCTTGCTCTGTCGCCCAGTCTGGAATGTAGTGGCGCCATCATGGTTCACTGCAGCCTTAACCTCCTGGACTTAAGTGATCCTCCCACCTCAGCCTCCCGAATAGCTGGGACCACAGGTGTGCACCACCATGTCCGGCTAATTTTTGTATTTTTTTGTAGAGACAAGTCCCATTATGTTGGTTCAGGCTGATCTCAAACTCCTTGACTCAAGTGATCCTCCTGCCTTAGCCTCCCCAAATGCTAAGATCCTCCATGCCTGGCCTCCTTCAACTTTAAAAAATTATGTCTGTCTAGTATTCTTGGAAAAAAAAAAAAAAAAACTCCCAAATCTAGCGCAGGTCATTTATATGAGCAATTTCGTAAATGGTTCTGGGAAACTAAGAAGGAGAAATATAGAAAATTCTAATTATCCTTAGCTAGGAAAACCATTCAGTTAAGTGACCAGAAGTAACTTTGAGTCTGCAGAGATGGTAATATTCGGGTACAAGCTGTCATGCACCTAGGAGGTTGCAAGCGTTTCTTAATGAAGACACTTCAGTTTTTTAAAAAAACTTTTTACATTAAAATTTTCAAACATATATAAATGTTTAACAAATATCTGTATATCCATGACCTAGTTTCAGTGATTATCAATGATCCCATTTTAAAGCTGGAACTTAGAGATACTACCTGTTTATCTCAGTATGTTTTTAGCGACACATATCTTCAGAATGGTATTCTCCTTACGGGGAATAGAATTCCTTACAATTAAAACCTCAAAGTCACAGTGGAAATTACCTAAACTCTGATATTATAAAATAAAATAAAATATAAAATAAAATAAAACTATTGATTTCTCTATTCCTAAGTAAAAAGAGAAAGGCAGATCTTCTAAATGTGGAGTTTTTACTTCATAGAATTTTTTGTCAAGTCACTATGAGTAACAATGATAGAAATCCTTAAGGTTGCATCATATTAAATAAGTCTTTCCAAGGAACTTGGGAAGACAATGTGCTCAAGATAAAAATACTGTATAGAAGTTACAAGAATAGGCCAGGTGTGGTGGCTCATTTTGGCCTTAGGGAAGGCCAAAAATGAAAGGAAGGTACACAGGGTACATTCACAGAGGCACTGATATGCTCCTGATTCCCAAATCTTTAGGTCTCTATTCTTGTAACTTATCTTTTTTTATTTTATTTTTATTTTTGAGACAGAGTTTCAGTCCTGTTGCCCAGGTTGGAGTGCAGTGGTGCAATCTCGGCTCGCTTTAGCCTCCACCTCCTGGGTTCAAGCAATCCTCCTGCCTCAGCCTCCCAAGTAGCTGAGATTACAGGCACACGCCACCATGCCCAGCTAATTTTTTTTATATGTTTAGTAGAGATGGGTTTTCACCATTTCCAGACTGGTCTCGAACTCCTGACCTCAAGTGATCCACCGTGGCCTCCCAAAGTGCTGGGATTACATGCATGAGCCACCACACCTGGCCTATTCTTGTAACTTCTACACAGCATCATTCACCATCTTGGACAACTTAATCATCCACTAACACAACTGCCCTCACCACTTCTCCGAGCTCATTATAAAACTAGAAGGAACCGCCTTGGTAGATGACACAGTGTTTCTGCCTCTTCATCTCCTTACCATTAAGAAAACCACTTGTGGCATGTAATTGAGTAGCATTTGCCATCTCTGCTGTGGGAAAGCCCTCTATTCTTCTCAGAGGAACAAAACAGAACTTGCTGCAACTAGAAACAAACATAAGCAAAAGAAAGCAAACTGCCCCCATTCCCCACCTCCCTTAGACAGTCTCAAATTATATGCAAACGTGAGCTGATTCATGTGGAAGGGCTCCATCGCAGAGATCTAGAAAGTTCCAATTAAGCAGGCTAGATGACGATAAGTGGTATGACCACACTCAACAGGAAGCTTCAGGCCTAAACACATTAACCAGAAATGACTCTACAGCTGGTTTATACATATGACATCATATAGTCTGAGCTGCGGTCCTTGCTGCCCACTGAGAAGTGTTTACTGTCATCTGACTTAATTAATTCTAAAGGAACTTCCATTTCTTTTGACTCCTGTGTGAGCTTCAAAATCTGCATTTAACTAGCCACAATTTCACATTAAATCACTTTGGCCAATGCTTTTTTCTTTCCCTTTTTTTTTTTTTTTTTTTGTTTTTAGAGACAGAGTCTCGTTCTGCCGCCCAGGTTGGAGTTCAGTGGCGCGAACTTGACTTACTGCAACTTCTGCCTCCTGGGTTCAAGTGAGCACCTCCAGCTAATTTTTATATTTTTAGTAGAGACGGGGTTTCACCATGTTGGCCAGGCTGGTCTCGAACTCCTGACCTCATGGGGTCCACCCACCTCAGCCTCCTAAAGTGTTGGGATTACAGGCATGAGCCACCATGCCCAGCCCAATGCCTTTTTCTAAACCCTGGTAATCTGGTGTTTCCGTCTCCAAGAGAACATTTACACGCCTCTCAGAGTGAGTGAGGCCCTACAAGGCTAGCTGGATCACAACTTACTAGCAGGAGTTACATATTTAGGGAAAAAATATGTCTTGGGAAGACAATGAGCACAAGAGGGGAAAAAAGTGGAAAAGAGTTTGGGAAACCCAAATAGGAACACGAAAGCCATGGGACAAAAATGAAAGGAAGGTTCACACAATACCTTTGGGAAGATGATGCTGTCCATGTCATCACTGGGTGAATGAAAGAGGTCAGAATCACTCCCAGATTCTCTTTTAAGTACACCTTGTTTTGAGGTGCACACTCTGCCCAGTCTAACATCCAGGAAGTTCTCACATTCTGAAAAAGAGAATTTATTCACCAATATTGAAAATAAAACAAAAAACAAAAAGAACCACTTCCTTTTCACCCCAGCAACCAGTCTTTTAAATCTCTCTCTCACTCTTTTCTTTTCCTTTCCTTCTTGTTTATTTTTTTTTCAATATCAAAAAGCTATAAAGGACACAGTCTAATTAGTAGTTCTGCTACTCCAATTCTAGGTTGATATAGCTCCTACAGGACAATCATGCATCTACCATGTTTGTATTAGGTACAGAAAGATGAAAGGATGATTTAGAAGCATATTCTACTTCTATTTAGATACCTGAACGGTAATGTTTTCCTCGTAGTAGTTAGGGAATTTTTTTTCTTTTGTCTTCAAAATCCAAAGTCTTTTACTAGCAACTATGTGATGCGGTTTGTTTTAAACTTACAGGTTCTACTGAGTAATAACAGAAATATAATTTAACTTTTCTTACCATAAATAGCTCTTAAATTGGGGGCATAATGTGCCAAAGTGGAAAAATATATCATTTAGAATCTGTTTTCAGTTCAATAACTAGAACAGGGACCCTGGCAAGCCAGAGGGAGGGGTCTGTGACAGAAATACTACCTTGGTATATGGAGGGAGCCTAAAAACTTAGTAGCTTGAAATAAGCAAGATACTCTCTCTTATTAACTTTGCTTTTTTGTTTTGTGTTGTTTATTTTTAGATAGGTTTTCGTTCTGTTGCCCAGCCTGTAGTGCAGTGGCATGATCTCAGCTCACTTCAACCTCTGCCTCCTGGGCTCAAGCAATCCTCACACCTTACCCTCCCAAGTAGCTGGGACTGCAGGCACATGCCACCAAGCCCGGTTTATTTTTTGTAAAGATGGGGTTTTGGCATGTTGCCCAGGCTATTAACTTTGTAAACAAAAGTGACATGTGACTGGGTACTATACGGTTAAAGGGATTTGTAGATGGTGAAACCAAGAACCCAAGTCCATTACTGAGTGGATATGAGCTTCCTTCAAGAAGTTTTTGCAACCTCCGCCTCCCGGGTTCAAGCGATTCTCCTGCTTCAGCCTCTTGAGTAGCTGGGACTACAGGCATGTGTCACCAGGCTTGGCTAATTTTTTTTTTTTGTATTTTTAGTAGAAATGAGGTTTCACCGTGTTAGCCAGGATGGTCTCCATCTCCTGACTTTGTGATCCACCTGCCTCAGCCTCCCAAAGTGCTGGGATTACAGGCGTGAGCCAATGGGCCTGGCCCTAAGAAGTTCTAAAGATAAAGTCATGGCCAGGCATGGTGGCTCAAGCCTGTAATCCCAGCGCTTTGGGAGGCTGAGGCAGGAGGAGCACCTGAGGCCAGAAGTTTGAGAACAGCCTGGCCAACATGGTGAAACCCTATCTCTACTAAAAATACAAAAAATTAGCCAGGCTTGGTGGCAGGTGCCTGCAATCCCAGCTACTTGGGAGGCTGAGGCAGGAGAATCGCTTGAACCCGGGAAGCAGAGGCTGCAGTGAGCCAAGATCACGCCACTGCACTCCAGCCTAGGTGACACAGAGCGACTTCATTTCAGAAAAAAAAAAAAAAAAAAAAGATAAAAGTCATGCATCTCTGTTTTTGTAAGCAAGTTAATGTGTTATTTGGACAACCAGGTAGGCATGCTTTATCAAATTTGTAGGTGACACTAAGTGATGAGGGACTGGGCAGGAAACCTGGCTATCTAGGAGTTAAAGAGAACTCTACTTGGGGGAAGCAAATTCAAGAGGAACTGATAGTACAAGGTGATGACAAAACCAAAGAAACACTAATAGTTTTAGTCTCTATTAGTAAATAGTACACTGGCATCCAAAACGGGAACAGTCCTGTCACTATGTGCCATCCAGACCACACCTTTGGGATTGTACTTGTTCCTAAATAACATCTAAAGTAGAACACTGATAAACAAAAATGTGTATGTAGTAATGGGGTCACGACAGTCAAAACATCTGAGATACATTCAGCTTACTGAGGAGCTTGAAGAAAATGTGCCTAAAGACGGTCACAGATTCCCTCTGTGCTGTTCCAGGGGCAGAACAAAGACCAGTGAGTGTGAGCTACAGAGCTTCACTAAAACGGGGCTTCTTGGCAATAGCTTGGGTGCCCCATAAAGTAGTGACTATCACTTTACCAGAAGGGTTTTGGAACAGAGAATGACTATGTCAAGATATTACAGAAAAGGTATCTGCACAGAGAGGGAAGTAAGGGCTGGACTAGATAACTTCCAGTGTCTCCTTCGATTATTAGATTCCATGCTTAGATAATTATGTTGTCTCTGTGTGTTGAAACTGGGAAGAAATAGCTGTTCTAATGAACAATTAATTAGTGATAATCACTGAATTATCTGCCCTGGTAGCTTAGAGCAAGGGTCAAGGATGCACTGCATTGCTATAGGTCATAAATCGCTAGTCAATCAAATGATTTTTTCTACTAGTTAAGCATCTGGCTAAATACTGGGGAGTATTCAAATAAAAAGAAATGTTTAGTGTTGGCGGGAAGGCAGTTTACTGTCTTGTGGCAGAAATAAACATATTAGAAGACAATTTCAATGAAGAATTACACAAAAAAATGCCATCGGAAGTGAGACAGGGCTCATGGATGAATCTGAAAATCTTTCAGTTAAAAAAAATCACCTTAGTCTGTTTCAGTCTTGGTTCAAACTATTTCGGAGAGTGTTAGTTCAATGGGAACAGCTCTGCCTTTAGCCGAATGGAAACTATGGGTATTCTGGAGAATTTTTTTCACATTTCCTAGAGTATGTAGTAACCCAAGAGGAGTTGGTGGGTGTGATCTACTCCTTCTCCTTTCCCTGCTTGAAAAAATAAAAAAATGCCTTTCCGTGGTTGAGGGAAAAATAGGGGGGCTGGCCAAGAAAAGAAAGGGCTGTCACAGCAACTACACTGAGCTGCTCGCTGTCCAGCTGGCCCTCTAACAGACCACGTCCAAATTCCAGACTGGAAAACAAACTAGCTCATGATATTCGAATGGAAAATTCACAGGGAAGATCCAGATTCAGCCCTGGTAGGAATACTTCACCCAGAAAATAAATTCAAGCCAGCACTACAAGGGATAACAAACCAAGTTTGGGATGAGAGTCTACTCTGTGAGATAAAGCTGACTGCTGAGGAAGGGAAGAGAGAAAAGTACAGAAAGAAGGACCAAGGTGGAGAGAGAGGGACCATAAACCATTATAACCCCCCAACGTCATGGGGCAGAGGGAGGTGGGGGAAATCCCTAAAGGCGGAGCTAATCCACACCCTGTGTCACATGTATTGGTAAGTTTTCAATATTAATAAAATCTTTTCTTTCCTTCTATATGTTCCCTTCCTACTGAATAAAGGGGAGCAGCATATCTAAGTGTAAACAAGAGTAAAGATCTCTGGTTTTCGAGTTAGATTCATCAGGCTTCAATCTAGGTCTGACTACTTAATAGAAGAAAAATTCCAGGCAAGAAGTAATTTCACCCCTCTCAGTTGCCATTTCCATAACAGTGACAAGAGATGATCGTACTTCCCTAAAGGAGTCATAGTGACAGAAATAATTTATACATAGAGTAAACAGAACTCTGGTTTCCACCACATAGCAGGTGTGTGATATATGTATGTATCTAATGAAGTTAAGGCTTCATTAACATTTAATGTATGATTCAGTAAGTACCCAGATGACAGTACCTTAAAGATGGGCACAGGCAGGGCCAGTCCCATTTTATGACCCATATGTAAATTTGTCTATAATTTTTGTGTACTGAGCTATTAGCTTTTTAGAATACAAACTTTTTAAAAGGTGTTATCTAGTCATTTGGTTTTAAAACGACATATATGCCAACAAACTGTTATTGGGGAAGGGCAGGAAAACACACTGCTGACATCCTGTGGCCTCTGTTATGTCATCCTAATCATAATTCTATCTTGTAATTTGTCCATTATTAAAGAGTATACAAAGTGATTTTAAAAGACAGTAGTATCTTGGCTAGGTGCGGTTGCTCATGCCTGTAATCCCAGAACTTTGGGAGGACGAGGCGGATGGATCACGAGGTCAGGAGATTGAGACCATCCTGGCTAACACAGTGAAACCCCGTCTCTACTAAAAATACAAAAAAATTAGCTGGGTGTGGTGGTGGGCACCTGTAGTCCCAACTACTT
Organism: Rhinopithecus roxellana; assembly: GCF_007565055.1. Classification (NCBI taxonomy): domain Eukaryota; kingdom Metazoa; phylum Chordata; class Mammalia; order Primates; family Cercopithecidae; genus Rhinopithecus; species Rhinopithecus roxellana. Next base: position 105,018,015 of record NC_044553.1, read on the forward strand.
GGGAGGCTAAGGCAAGAGAATGGTGTGAACCCGGGAGGCGGAGCTTGCAGTGGGCCGAGACCGTGCCACTGCACTCCAGCCTGGGGAACAGAAGAAAAAAAAAAAAACCTGTCTCCAAAAAAAAAAAAAAACAAACAAACAAAAACAAAAAAACTCTGTTATTTATTTATTTATTTGAGACAGAGTCTCGCTCTGTCGCCCAGGCTGGATCTTGGCTAACTGCAACCTCCGCCTCCTGGGTTCAAGTGATTCTTCTGCCTCAGCCTCCTGAGTAGCTGGGGCTACAGGCGCGTGCCACCACACCCGGCTAATTTTTGTATTTTTAGTAGAGACAGGGGTTTCACCATATTGGCCAGGCTGGTCTCGAACTCCTGATCTTGTGATCTGCCCGCCTCAGCCTCCCCAAGTTTTGGGATTACAGGCATGAGACACCTTGCCCGGCCAAAAGACAGTATCTTATTTGGTCTAATGCTATTGCTCTCTTGAGGAAGTGTTTATGAAGTGAAATAGAGAAACCTGCAAAACAAAGTACCTGGGATTCGCAAAAACACTATGCCTAAAATCAAAATCTCAGGTCTGAAGCTCAGTGGCATAATTCTGATCTGCAACTTTGTTAAATTGAGATTTTAAAATAATTACTTTAAAAAGACTAAATCACTTATGCTCGGGGTTAGCGTGTACAGTAGGTCTACAGAATTCAAAATTGTGTCCTGGGGAAAATGTCCAGGGGTTCAAAAATCATTTCTCTAAATATAGAAATTAAACTATGATGTGTGGAGATCTTTCCTTCCTATGAATATTCAAACTGTGAGCAACCTCATTTAACCTTTACTTGGCAGAAAGTTTCACTCTTGGGTGGTTGTAATTACACTTTTAGAAAAAGCCCCAAACAATTTAAGGAACCAAAACACAGTAGTAAGTGATACACATTTAAGTAGTAGGTTCTAGGAGGCTACATGGGGGAAGTGTCAGCTAAATCTGTGAACGGGGCCAATCTTGTAAAACTTGGACCCTGAACACGACTATAGCATAATATCCTTAACTACTCTCAAAAAATGAGACAAAAATAGAGAAAAACACTTTTCATATTTGTTTTCAATTATTTCCTTTGTAGTAAAGTCAGAGAGTTGAGAATCAATAGGAAACTGCTCTGGAGTTAGAGGATTCAAAACAATTTGTTTTTAAATTTAACACTACTGGAGGGTATCTACACGTAAACTATTTCTAAAAGACCTGCAAATGAAGACTAGGTAATTTTTAAAGCTGGGCAGTAAAAATTGGAAAGGCAAACAGAGGCTTGTTGGGTAAAACAGACTAAAAAAACTCAGAATGCAAATTACTAGTATTCACTTAGCAGCCATAGGAACAGGCACAGGGATTACTCATCGTGTCATCCGTACTACACCCTCAAAATTAGACAAGCTACTAATACTTTACGGATGGGAGGGAGACAATGTAGCACACAGACATTAGGGAACATACTTTACGTCACACAGAGTTAGAGGCTGGACCTGGTTTAAAAGTTGGGAATCCCAACTAACCAGAAGCCATGTGCTGTGCCATTAACAAGGTCTTAAGAGCACTGTACCCTCAAGTGTTGTTAGAAATAACTCAAAGATACTTAAGGAAAGACTTAATTCCTGACCATGCGTCCAAAGTGTAATGGTTCTCAACCTTGGGTACACGTAGGGTAACCAAAGGAGCTTATAAAGATTTTGATATCTAGGCCACACCCCACTCAACTAAATCAGAGTATCTGGAGGTAGGACCCAGGCATGTGTATATTTTTAAAGCTTGCTCAGCCAGATGATTCCAATGTACAGTCAAAATTGAGAACCTCAGGTATGGTTCTTAATAGTAGATTTATACTTTTGCCAGATTAAAAAACCTATGTCATATGTATATGCACAGCACAGATGCCTTCACAAATGAATGAATCATAAAGGCACCTATGATGTCCGTTACCAGCAAAATAAAATCCAGGTAATTACATGTGCTCATCTTCAACTGTAAGACAAAATGCCTACAAAGCCAAATCACATATATCCCTTCCACTGATGTACTGTATAATATGCTAAGGAAGGGCAGATCTCCAAATAAAACGATTTGTTAGAGTGGGCCTGCAGCTCCAGAAAATGAATGAGCTTACCTGGGCTCTGCTTGGAAGCCAAAAGAGATGCTGCATCAGGGCATGGCTCTATTGTACACCAGTTTTCTCGGTTTATCTGAAAGAAAAGGAAAACACTGTGTTTCAGTCACTGAAGTAATGTGAGATAATTTTATAGGTGCCAAAATTATGTCAACTGTACCAACATTCCTATCTTTTTATTTAATACAGGGTGAGCAAACATGTCAAGGGAAAAAAAATTTTTTTCACACTATAACCACAGCAATCTATACTCAAGGCTCTAAAGAGGTTGTCATTGTCAATAAAAATTAGGCATACAAAAGTAAGAGGAAAAGATACACAAAGATGAAGGCCATAGTGTAGGCCAAGGGTAAAATAAAAAAAGTTAACATATGAAATTGACTAAATATTAAAACACATATTTGGTGTGGCTCATGCCTCTAATCTCAACACTTTGGGAGGCTGAGGTGGATTGCTTGAGGCCAGGAGTTCAAGACAAGTCTGGCCAACATGGCGAAACCCCATCTCTACTAAAATACAAAAATTACCTACGCATGGTGGTGGTACGTGCCTATTATAATCCCAGCTACTCAGGAGGCTGAGGCACAATAATTGCTTAAACCCGGGAGGCAGATGTTGCAGTGAGAGTCGCATCACTGCACTCCACCCTGGGTGACAGAGCAAAACGCCGTCTCAAAAAAAAAAAAAAAGGCTCAGAGGGGTAGCTGAAGTAATAAATAGCAGGACTGGTACTGGAATGCCAAGTCTGTATTATTCTAAAAAGCAAAAACTTCCCCCCTCCTCATAAATTAAAAAAAATTTAAATATAGCCTTTATACCTCCCAACCATCTTAACATTACAATTCTCTACTTTGATTAAATTTTAAATTTTTAAAATTACCATTGAAGATTTCAATACTCCTCTCTTAGTTTATTGATAAAACAAATAGAAACAAAATCAGCAAGATAGAGAAAACCTGAAAAACCTCAACCAATCTGACCTAACACAATATAGAATACTCCATCCAATAACAGCATAAGACACATTCTTCTCAAGTGCACTTGGAATGTTCATAGTCTATCACACAAAACAAACCTCAAATAAAACAAACATATTCTGTAGCACAAAACAAGTCTCAAATATAAGAAAATTAAAATAAAAAGTATGCTCGGTGATCAAAACAGTATTAAATCAGAAATCCAAAACAAAAGATTGGAAAAAACTCAAATATTTGAAAAAAATTTAAAAAACTTCTAAATAGGCTGGGCGCGGTGATTCACGCCTGTAATCCCAGCACTTTGGGAGGCCGAGACAGGTGGATCACAAGGTCAGGATACCGAGACCATCCTGGCTAACATGGTGAAATCCAGTCTCTACTAAAAATATATATAAAAAATCAGCTATGCATGGTGGTGGGCGCCTGTAGTCCCAGCTATTCAGGAGGCTGAGGCAGGAGAATGGCATGAACCCGGGAGGCAGAGCTTGCAGTGAGTGGAGATTACGCCACTGCACTCCAGTCTGGGTGACAGAGATAAAAAAATAAAAATATTAAATAAATAAATAAACACTTCTAAATAACCCAATGAATCAAAGTATATTAAGAAAAATAAGAAAATGTTCTGAATTGAATACAAATTAAAACACCACATATAAAAATTTGTGGATAGAACTAAAGCAGTGCTAACAGCAATATTTATAACACTACATGCCTGTATTAGAACACAAGGTTTCAAATCAGTGATCTAAACTTCTACCTTACGAAACTAGAAAAAGAGGAGTAAATTAACCCAAAGCAAGCAGGATAAAGAAAATAAAGAACAGAAATCAATGAAATAGAAAACAGAAGAACAATAAAATCAATGAAACCAAAAGCTGGTTCCTTAAAAGGGTCAATAATATCAATACAACTCTGGCGAGGCTAATCAAAAAAGAAAAGCTACAAATGACAGAAATCAGGAATTACAGAGCGACACCATTACAGATCCTATAGATATTGAAAAAATAAAGAAATATTATGAACATTACTGTAATAAGTTCATCAAGTTGGATGAAATAGTAGCATTCCATGACACTATACAAACTATCAAAATTCACTCAAGAAAACACAGATAATCTAAATAGCCTTATTCTATTAAAGCAATTGAATCCATAGTTTAAAACTCTATTACAAGGAAAACTTCAGGCCTAGATGACTTCAGTGGTGAATGCCACCAAACATTTAAGAAAGAAATGTCAACTCTACACAAGCTCTTACAGAAAACACAAGAAAAGTATTCACAATGCAGCTCATTTTATGAGCCTAGCATTACTCTGAAATCAAAACCAGAGAGATATAAGAAAACTACAGATCAATATTCCTTAGGAATATAGATGCAAAAAACCTTAACAAAATTTTAGGTTAATGGAATCCAGCAATATCCCAGGAATGTAAGGTTGGTTTAGCACTTGAAAAATCAGTTTATTAACAGACCAAAAAACTCATGAACTAATGATCATCATTAGATCGAAAGAATCTGGGGCCGGGAGCGGTAGCTCAAGCCTGTAATCCCAGTACTTTGGGAGGCCGAGGCAGGCGGATCACTTCAGGTCAGGAGTTCAAGATTAGCCTGGCCAACATGGTGAAACCACGTCTCTACTAAAAATACAAAAATTAGCCAGGTGTGGTGGTGGGTCTCTGTAATCCCAGCTACTAGGGAGCCTGAGGCATGAGAATCACTGGAACCCAGGAGGCAGAGGTTGCAGTGAGCTGTGATTGTGCCACTCAACACCAGTCTGGGCAACAAAGCAAGAATCTGACTCAAAGGAAAAAAAAAAAAAAAAGTCAGCAAAATTCAACATCTATTCATGATAAAAACTCTCAGAACACTAGGAAGAGAAAGGAAATTACTCAAACTGACAAAGGCATCTATAAAAAACCTATGGTTAACATTATATTTACTGGTGAAAGACTAAATGCTTTCATTCTGAGATCAGTAACCAAAGATATCCATTCTCATCACTTTTATTCAACAATATTCTGGAGGTCCTAGCCAGTGCAGTAAAGCAGAAAAAGAAAGAAAACGCATACCATTGGAAAGAAGAAGTCAAACTTGGTTTATTGACAAATGGCAGTGACTGCCTATGTAGAAAATGCTAAGGAATCTATACAAATACTGGAATAAATAATGTATTAATAAAAGCAAGGTTGCCAGACACAAAGCAACATTTAAAAAAAGCAATGCTAGATCTTTATACTAGCAAAGAGCAATTAGAAATTGAAATTAAAAGTAAAAGCAATACCATTTACAAAAGCCTCAATAAATACAAAATAATTAGGGATAATTTTAAGAAAATATGAGTAAGACTCATACTCTGAAACCTTTATAAAACACTACTGAGAAAAAATTAAAGCAGACTTAAATAAATACAGACATACCATGTTTACAGATCAGAAGACTCAATACAGTTGTTAATTGTCCTCAAATTGATCACTACATGATTTCAAGACTTACTATAAAAGCTGCACTAACCAAACCTGCGTGATATTAAAAGGCAGACATATAAATCAATGTCAGAGAAGAGAGAATCCACAAACAGATCTTCACAGATATGGCCCACTGATTTTGACAAAGATGCCAAGATATTTTAATGAGGAAAAAATAGTCTTATGAACAAATGATGCTATAACAACTGGATACAAATATGTAAACAAACAAATAAAACTCCCCAAGATCTAAAATCTTACCCCAAACCTTACCACCTATAAAAATGAACTCAGAATAGATTATATATCTAAATGTTCAACCTAAAACTAAAAAACTCCTTTTAGAAGATGGAGTGAAACACTTTTATGGGACCTTGAGTTACACAAAGATTTCTTAAATACTACATTTTTTAAAACATGAAAAAAAAAAAAAATAAATCTTTGTCAACCTTAAAAACTTTTACTCCTCAAAAGTCATTGTTAGGAAAACAAAAAGGCAAACTAAAAACTGAAGGAAAATATTTATAAAACAATTATCTGCTAAGAACTCCTACCCAGAATATTTAAAAATAAAACAAAACAAACTCTTACAATGCAATAACAAAGCAACGTGATTTTTTAAATGGGTAAAAGATTTGAATAAACATTTCATTTAAAAAGATGCACAAAAGGCAGATAAGAAAAAAAAAAAAAAGATACCCAACTTCGTTAATTCACAGGAAAACGTAAATTAAAATCCCAAGGACATACCAACAGGCATCCATTACAACAGTCAAAATTTGAGACTGGTAATACCAAATGTTGGCAAAGATGTGGAGCAACCAGAACACAGAACTGTTGCTGAAAGAATGCAAAATAGTACTGCCATTTTGGGAAAGCGGTTTAGCAGTTTTTCATAATGTCAAACATATACTTACATACAACATAGCATCCCATTCATTTACCAAAGAAGAATCAAAACCTACTGTCACACAAAGACTTGCACTGGAATTTTTAAAGCACTTTAATTCATGAGAGCTCCTAATTAGAAACAGTCCAGATTGCCATCAAATGGTAAATGGAGAAGCAAATTGTAATATATCCATACAATGCTATAGACTCACAGTAAGAAGAAATGAACTGCTGATACCAACAACATGGATGAATCTCAAGAGTATTATGGTAAGTTAAAAAAAAAAAAAAAAGCCAGACTCAAAAGACTACTTATTGTATGGTTCTGTCTATGCAATATTTAGAAAAGGCAAACCTAGAGTAGCAAGAAAACATTAGTGATCAGCAGGGACTGAAGGAGAGGACTGACTACAGGGAGACAGAACAGAACTTCTGAACTGACAGAAATGTTCCTATTATGATGCGGTAGTGATTACACAATTTAAATATTTGTCAAAGCTCACCAAACTATAAACTTATATTGGTTAATTTTGTTGTATGGAAATTTATACCAGAATAAAGCTGAAAACAAATACATTCTCAAAAACAGAAGCATAAAATATAAGATTAATTTTAGTCTTCACAATTCCCAAGCACCTTAACATTATAACCCTTTAATCATTAAAACTGACATACTCAGATGTAATTCTAAATAATATGAGCAGAAATATCTAAACAAACTACCAAGTAGTTGTGAATATTTGTATGCTCAAAGACAGAAGCCTTGCTTTTATTCAATAATCTCTAAAATATATTTCTGATCACTTCAGTGAGAAGATATTAAACTCTTCTGCTGTTAAAGATCAACAGTTTTTACTGTATACGCTAAGTGGCAGAAGGCAGAAGACAGAAAGCTAGAGGACATTTTGTCAAATTATAACTGTTTGACAACAAAACAAATGAAAGGAATTAAACTGCTTGCAAAAAACCAGGCAAACTAGAACCACATGAAACAAAACACTTTATCATTTGCTCTGTTCAGCTATTTTACTATTGTACTATTACAGAGAGGAAAAACAGCAGGAACCAGGGGCCATCACGGTTTCAGTTTCTGGTGTGTTACAAAATGATGCCAAAAATTTAAAAGTACTCCTGAATGGAACTGAATCTTCAGCAGGTGCCCTGGGATTACACATATTAAAAAATATCCTTTCTGAAATGTACTTTAAGGTGTGCACAATAAGGAAGTAACCACAAATTCTGTAACTTTACCAACACCCTATCCACATCTTTCAAAGAATTGAAACAACACATTTTCTTTAAAAAAAAAAAAAAAAAAAAAGTCATTTAGAGAATTTTCTCTTAATTTCAAACTGCATTTCATTTGAAATGAGCCAAATTTTACTTATTGTGAGTAAGTTTATCTGCTAATAGAACCACTGTACTGCAATACAAAACTACACTTTTAAGCTGGAAGGGAAAATATTACTCCCCATCCCCCCCACCATTATTCCTGTAATAAGAAGAGGCTGCATGAAGACAGCAACAAGTTTAGATAGTTAACAGAAATAAAAGAGCTCAGATGATCCTTTAGTGACAAGTAAAGAATCTGCAAATGAACAACTACAAATTACCATATTACTGTCTCCTACCATGACCTTCAACAAGTTTTTTGGCCAACATTTTAGAAAACCCTATTAAAATTCTATTTCTGCTGGGCGCGGTGGCTCATGCTTGTAATCCCAGCACTTTAGGAGGCTGAGGCAGGGGGATCACAAAGTCAGGAGTTCAAGACTATCCTGGCTAACATAGTGAAACCGTCTCTACTAAAAAAATACAAAAATTATCTGGGTGTGGTGGCATGTGCCTGTAATCCCAGCTACTTGGGAGGCTGAGACAGGAGAATCGCTTGAACCAGGGAGTCAGAGGCTGCAGTGAGCCGAGATCGGGCCACAGCACTCCGGCCTGGCAACAGAGCAAGACTCTGTTTCAAAAAAAAATTATATTTCTTAGAATACTTTTCATTACCTTCTCAATACCACATGTCATTCCATTGCCAATGAGTAAAGTGAACATTATTTGCCTTGAATATGCAAGCGACTAAGACTCTCTATACTTCTCCTGTCATTTTAGGCACATGTGTTACATAAAGTGAGTTTCACATTTTACAAAATTATATACAATAAACACATACTACTAGAACAAAACTAAAGTTAAATATCTTTAAGTAAATATACTAATTTCTGAGTAACAGTGATGAGAACATATTCATGTTGGGAAACAATTCTCCATGTCCCTCTTGCATTTCTGCAGGTCTTGTCAGCAAAAGCCCTGATGGCCCTTTTATTCTAGACTATCTTTTCAAGACTGTTTGCATATCAAATATCCTTAAAAGATAAAAATATTGATTCCTTCCAAAGCAAAGGGCAGGTTTGTTTATGTCCAGTATAATAAAGATAATGTCTTAGTCAAGGGCAAAGGTCACACAAGCTTACTGTCCACTGTATAAAAATTCAGGTTTCCTTCAGGTTTAGATTTCTCAGCTGTGACACAGCATCAACCTGGACCCCTTCGTGTTGCCTGCATGGGGCTTAGGAAGCAAGGAGAACCAACAAGAAGGTGATGCTGATGCTGCTGGCTATGCAAAGAGTAACACATTTATCTGTCTCTGACCCTAGAATCCCATGACTTCAGCCAGCACCCATGAAACTGTGTCAGGATGTAAGTTAACTTGCCAGCTTGTAAGTACAGTAAAATCTCAGATCCACCACATTCTTAACAATTAGTATATACTATATAGTATTAAAAATTTTACACACAGTTGCAGCCAAAAATCTCTTGACATGTTACACTTCTGTGGTGTGATCTCCTAATCTATTTTCAATTGGGTGGATATGTCTGAATGACCACAAAGAGACAACTTATATTCCTTTTAACTTTCCTGAAGTTTCCCAAATTTTCTTCAATGGTTATATATTTATTTTACTTAAAAAAAATTATCTCGATAAACTTATTTTGTAACTTCAGGCTGATTAAAAAACAGTATACATAAAAAGTAGAAATAACTTTAGGTTGCAAAGACAGCACAGAAAGTTCCCGTTTATCCCCACTCCCTTCCTCACCGGTTTCTCCAACGTTAACATCTTACATAACCATGGCACAGCTGTCAATGCTAAGAAACCAACATTGGTACATTACTATTAAGTAAACTCCAGACTTTATTTGGATTTCGCTTGTTTTCCCACTAGTGTTCTCTTTCTGTTCCAGGATCCCATCCAAAATGCCACATTGCATTTTGTGTGTGTGTGTGTGTGTGTGTGTGTGTGTGAGAGAGAGAGAGAGAGAGAGAGAGAGAGAGAGAGAGAGAGAGAGAATGTGTGCATTATTTTGCATTTTAACATGTTTATTGAGATGTAATTCATATACTAGAAAACTGGCCCGTTTACCGTATATAATTCAATAGTACTAGTATATTCATAGAGTTGTGTAACCATCACCACTATGTAATTTTAAACATTTTTATCTTGACAAAAAGAAACCTTGTATCCATTAGTAGTTATGCCTCACCCCCATCCCCTGTCCCCTAGTGCCTAGAGAGCCACGAATCTATTTCTATCTCTACAGATTTGCTTACTCAGGACATTCCATACAAATAGAGTCATACATTATTTGGTCTTTCATGCTGGGTTCTTTCACTTAGCAAAATGTTTCCAAGGTTCACCCATGTTGAAGCATGTAACAGTACTTTACTTCTTTTATTTCCAAATAATATTCCACTGTATGGATATATCCACATTTTACTTATCTATGCATCAGTTGATGGGAGATCTGTTTTTTTTTTTTTTTTTTTTTTTCCCCACTTTCTGACTGTGATGAATGACGCTACTATGAACATTCAGAGTTTTTGTGTGGACATGTTTTCAATTCTCCTGGGCATATATCTAGGACTGGAATTGCTGGGTGTTATATATGACAACTTTATGTTTAATACTTTAAGGAGATGTCAGACTGTTTTCCAACGTGGCTGTAGCATTCAACAATTTTTCTACATTCTTGTCAACACCTATTTTTGTTATCTTTTTTATTGCAGCTACCACAGTAGGTGTGACACAGGTGCTCATCCTGAGTTTGTTTTTCTAATGGAAAATATTTTAAAATCTATTGTTACTTTCTAGAAAAGGAAGATAGTGTGAAGATGTAATGGTCGCCATGCTGGGATGTTTCTGTCCTTTTTCTATTTTTTAAAAACTGTGTTAAGTATATTCTATATAATAAACACTGTACCAAGCCTTAAAAACAAAAGTAGTAAAACATTGTCCTCAAAGAACTCACAGATTACATGTGAGATGTGAAAACGTTAGGTTGGTCAATAAGCCTACCACAGCATCTTGCATAGCAGACAATGAAATGTGTGTTCACTTGGACAATGCATGCTGTAATTAACAGAGACGGGAATGACAGTGAATGAAACACTATATTGCATACAGTATTTTCGGTGCTACACATAATTCTGGTTGGGTCACAAATGTTATATATACAGAGACACTGGGCCAGAATAACAACTTGCCATTTTACTTCATACTGTACGTGTCTGTGTCTGTGTGTGTGTGTCTGTGTGTGTAAAACAGAGAACAGAGAAGTCAGAGATGGCACACACCAGTGTCTAAGAGCCAGAGAACTTGGGAGATTAGAGCGTCACAGAAGCTGCAGCAGAGAAGTCAAAGCAGATACAAAACAAAAAGAAGTTACTGAATTTGGCAACTGTGAGCTCAGGAGTTCAAGACCAGCCTGGGCAACATGGCAAAACCCTATCTCCACAAAAAATACAAAAATTAGATGGACATGGTTATGGGCACCTGTAATCCCAGCTACTCAGGAGGCGGAGGTGGGAGGCTGGCTTGAGCCAGGGAGGTGGAGGTTGCAGTGAGCCAGACAGCACCACTGCACTACAGTCTGGGCGACACAGCCAGACACTGTCTCCACACAAAAAAAAAGGGTTATGAAAGAACTCATATTTCTCGATTCACGATACTTTAAAGTACCATCCCATAGATTTGACCTTTTTACAGACCCGTGAGAAGGCATGTTGCCATTTTAGAGAGGAAGAAAACACACTCAGTGAGGCTTGGTGATTTGTGGAGCGCATACGTGTATATGAACCATATTGTATTTATAGCTTTATCTGCTCAAAAGACCACAAGCTTCCCGAGAACAAAATCGCATCTATTTAACAGATCTCCCCAATGAGTAATAAGTGCATGGTTCATGGTGGATGCTTAATGAATAATTTTTGAATTCGTTATCCTCAGTGATTCTGAAGAAAACAGTGGAGAGATTCCTTTAGGATTATAGCCCTGTCTCCCTTTATTAGACCCATAAAAAACTTGAGGCCAAAGGAGGCAAAGTAATTTGATGAAAGTAATAAATATTTCAAACAGAGGACCCAAGGTTTCCTCACTTCCAGTCCACCACAAATTTCCCCCTCAAGAATCTCTTCTTGTTCTTTTCCCTTTTTCTTCTTTCTCCTTTCATTTTCCTTCCTTCCTTTTCAGAAAAAGAAGCTCTGTCACCCCAGGCTGGAGTAGAAACTCCTGGGCTCAAGTGATCTTCCCGTCTCAGCCTCCTGGGTAGCTAGGACTAAAAGCATGTGTCACCATGCCCAGCTGTTTTTTTAAAAAATTTTTGGAGAGACAGGGGTCTCACAATGTTGCTTAGGCTGGTCTTGAATTCCTAGCCTCAAGCAATCCTCCCACCTCGGCTTCCCAAAGCATTAAGATTACAGCCTCAGGCCACTCTGCCACCTCTTCTTACTCTTTACTTTGTTTTAGAATTCAATAATAATTGTTTAAAATTTTGTAGTATTAAATTGAATAAGTTTGGCAAAGTGTAATTTCACATCTTCAAGATTTATTGGAAAATAGTCACTGTTGATTTAGACAAAAATATTTAGAAAATAAGGCATTACTGAAATGACGCAAGTAAAATATGAAACTGTGGATACCAATTTTTTAAAATATCAAAATGCTGTAACTGAAAAAATCTAGTTTGTTTGTTGTCGGCTCTGTCAAGTAGTAGGATCCTGTGGTTCCAATCACCAGCAGTTAATTAACAATGATGTCCCGAGGAGGTTCACTGTCTCTAAGAACACAAGAAGCTTAAGCAAATCTGAGATGATGCATACTTTCAGGCAAGTTCTCTCTTTTGTTTTGGTTTTTTTTTTTTTTTTTTTTTTTTTTTTTGAGATGGAGTCTTGCTCTGTCGCCCGAGCTGGAGTGCAGTGGCTGGATCTCAGCGCACTGCAAGCTCCGCCTCCCGGGTTCACGCCATTCTCCTGCCTCAGCCTCCCGAGTAGCTGGGACTACAGGTGCCCGCCACCTCGCCCGGCTAGTTTTTTTTTTTTTTTTTAGTAGAGACGGGGTTTCACCGTGTTAGCCAGGATGGTCTCGATCTCCTGACCTCGTGATCCGCCTGTCTCGGCCTCCCAAAGTGCTGGGATTACAGGCTTGAGCCACCGCGCCCGGCCAAGTTCTCTCTTTTGAATAGGCTTCATTCATAAACATTTAAAAGTAAAACCCACACTGAAGAACAGTAAGGTTTTCGATCATTCGGGGCTTCTGCACCAGGATTGATTGGGAAATCTAGCAGAAGAAGGCTTCTTAAAGTTATCTTGCTGTCAGCTACACACTGACACTCATCCACACAGCTAGCCAGCAGCACTGACGGAGTGCTCACTTTAGGCAAGAAACCAAGTTAAGGTACAGCAATAGACAGGAAGGTGAAAAAGACATGATTCTGATTACAATTGGCATAGTAGGTCCCACAGTTTATAATTTTAATACAAAATGTCTTGGGTTACAAAGGCTTGACGTCCCAGGATGATAGATATATACATACATCCTTACGAGTCTATGGATTATCAGATTCAGTGAGATAGCTCCACAAACCATGGCCTGTAAGTTGGGAAACACTGATTAATTTGTGTAATACAAGAGGTACACAAACAGCTAAAATCCACAGAAGAAAGTCCCCAGCATGAAAATAATTCCTGCTCAAGAATCTGGGAAAAGCTCAACGAAAGTGTTGGTATACGAGGTAGGCTTTAAAAGCAGACAATATGCTTGAGAGAGAAAGATGGTAAGGCAGGGAATTCTAGCTATACAAAAAAAGCATGAGCAAAGCAGTTAGGACACTCCAGAGCTGGACTTCATAGCCTTTCACGTCACAGACTCCTTCGAGAATCTGCAAGAAGCCATGGAACTCTCACCAGGAACATGCATGCTACGTCACAATCAGTGGTTCTTTGCATAGCCTCATAACCCAGGTTAAAGACTTTTGCTTTTGAACCCAACAGTATCCAGAAGTGTAAACTGAGCAAGGAAGAACAACAGGAGATATAGCTACAATGAATCTAGGCTTTGTTCTCTAACAAGGGTGGACCCTGCCAATCATATAAGCAAGGTAGTAAAAAGATCAGTACTATTCTTGGCCAATAACTCTAGATGTGTACAGATAAAATGGGAGAATAGGGAGGAAGGAAACATATGGCATCTGAGACACAAAGGCCAGTTAGGATGAGCCTGAACTAGTCTAGTCTAGAGATAGTGTATACCTGGACTGGGGAGCACATAAAAGGTATACATCAGAAAGCTAGTACAAAGGGCAAAATTCACAGAAGTAAGAGAGAAAAACGGGTCAAAGATCCACAATGAACAGATACAGGAAATCTAGAGGGAAGAATATGATGTACCCTATTTGCCCATGTTGAGTTTGAAATAACAACATGTCTTGCAAATGGTTACACAAGGTTTTGGAAGCTTGAGAGAAAGTCTGGCGCTAGCTTCATTTACTCTTGAGGTAATTGATGAAAAGAGTATGCAAGAGAGCCAAGGCAGAGCTTGCAAAAAGAAAAGACACACACTAAAGGTAGCATTCATAGTAGATAATACATATTTGCAGATGGGGTGGCTTGGAAAGCTCATACTTGCTGGCTTCTTACAAACACAAACAGGACAAAAGTAAGTGTGCATTTAGGGAAATGCAAATCAAAACCACAATGAAGTAACACTTCATATCCAATAGGATGGCTTTTACACAGAAAAAGACAGAAAAGAAGTGTTGGCGAGGATGTGTTGAAACTGGAATTCTTGTTCATTGCTGGTGGGAATGTAAAATGGTACAGCCACTGCAGAAAACAGTATGGCAGTTTCTCAGAAAACAAAATTAAACATACAATTACCTTACGATCCAGCAATTCCACTTCTGGGTATACATGCAAAGAACTGCAAGCAGAAACTCAAACAAATATTTGTATACCAATGTTCATAATAGCATTATTTGCAATAGCCAAAAGGGGGCAACAGCCCAATGTCAATTGATGCATGAACGGGTAAACAAAATACGGTATATACTTACAATGGAATGTTATTTTTGCCCTAAAAAGGAAATTCTGACTATAATATGGATGAACCTTGAAGATACTATGCTAAGTGAAATAAGGCAGTCACAAAAGGACAAATGTTGTATGACTCCACTTAGTACCTAAAGTAGTCAAATTCATAGAGATAGAAAATAGAATGATAGTTGCCAAACTAGCAGGCAAAAAGAACGGGAAGTTAGTGTTTAACAGGTAAAGAATTCCAGTTTGGGAATATGAAAAAGTTCTGAAGAGATAGCTAGTGGGATGGTTATATAACAATGTGAATGTACTTAATGCCACTGAACTATATACCTAAAAATGGTTAAAATTTATGGTATGTACATTTTATCACAATTAAGAAATGAATGTGCAGCAGTTAGAGATATGCAAGCTTGTTTAGAGAAAAGTAGTCAGGCAGCCCACACAGTTACAGTCAGAGCCAGTAATCTGGGCCAGACACTACCAATCATGGTCAATGTCATTAACCAGAGGACAAGCTCCATATGTATTGTGTGTGGAAAGAATGTCAAAACATGTATCAGCATTTTCAACCACATCCTGTGAAACAGCAATACCAAGCGTATCATATTCATGTGTGAGGAATATTGTGCTTACTATAAAGTAAGCTGCTTAAGAGATGTAAAGTGGATTACAAAACATCTCCCCCTCCTTCTGCCCTATTTCAGAATCATTGATGTGGCAGGTAAATTTGTCCTAGTCTTGATTCTTCTATTCATCAACAACTCTACTATTTCTTTCTCACTCAAACAACAAAGGCAACTTAAAGGCCACACTATGTGGCTCCATTTTTTAAGCGATGGGGGTCTTGCTAGGATGCTCGGACTGGTCTTGAACTCCTGGCCTCAAGTGATCCTCCTGTCTCAATCTCCTAAAGTGTTGGGGTTACAGGCATGATGTGAGCCACTGTGCCTGGCCACATCTGAAACATATACTGCAGGAAATCAAAAACCACCAGACATTTTTTTATGAGAGGGATCTTGTTCTCATGTTAGTCTCTTTTCCAAACTGATTCAAAGACTGAGGTTTTTCACACTAATAGATAAACTGGTTCCTTACACTATCAACCCTCTTCTCAGTCAGTTCTGAGACAAATCCTGGCAAAAGATTCTGATCATCAGCAGAATTAGGAGACAGAATAGGAAGAATCATCAGTGTTGGCATTGCGAATAATTTGAGTTTAAAGAGAAAAACGAAGATGATTACGTATCTTTCTATTCAGATTTACCCTTTTGGAATCTTGAGCTGTGAACAAAGTATAGGACGGGCAATTGACTAAATGGGTAGGAAAGTGAACTGGTGATCAGAAAAGCAAGTAGCTGCAACTGTGGAAAACAGAGACTTTACCATTAAACATCTATATCTTTTGGAGAGACAAGTCACCAAAACATACATTTTGGCTCTGATCACATTTATGACACTTTAGCTTAAAAACACAGTCATGAGTTTCCTTTGTCCATACTATCTCCATGACAACCAGTCCATGGACACCACAGGTATTCAACATACAAAGTTCTGGTGAATTATGGTGCACATGAAATATGGTGCACATGATAATGGAAATTACCTCAGAAGAAATGTCAGACTTATCCAGGTAACTTTTAAATTTCTGACACGAAGCCTACGGACCCCTTGTGATTATCCCTAAACCACACCCACAATGTGTTCCCATCAGTCAGAAAATAGAGCTGTACATATTTTCAGTGGAGAGGGAATTGCCTTTGTTTCTGGCAGTGTTTCTGTTACTCTTCGTATCTGAACATCCTAATAATACAGCTCATGGTTACACCCAGCCTTCCCAGCCACTGCCCATATTTACTTCCTCTGCAACTGTCTCAGGAGATCCTGCCTGAGCTACAAGGCTGAACAAAAGGAAACAAAAACCCACCATCCGGACATAGAAGCCAACATTTGAGTCAAAGTCTTTTCAGGGAATTGGACTGTATCTGAGTGGCTATATATGTGGCTGTCTTCAATCCAGAGCTTCCTTATGTCTTTTGTTTTGCTGCAATGTGGACGTCTCTTACAGTAAGCAAACTTTTAGGGAATGTGTGTTTCTCTGCAAAATGACACCACAATTAGAGACAGACTACTCCTCCTCAGCCTCAGCCAATGAGCTCGTGTGGCCTGCCCAAGCATCATGAGTAGGGAGGGGATCGTCCTCCTCTGTAAATATTTTCATTCAATGTACACAAAACACGGTTGCAAATCTTTTAACCATTCAGCTAACATTCTGAATTGCTGCCTACAAAATACTCTCTATAAATCATCAGTAATAAGAAGAATCACATTACTATTAACAGGCAGTATTTTTCTAGGTACCCAAAGTTACAAAATTAGTAAAACAGCAGTGGCCCAGGCTAAAAGCCATGTAAATCAGCAGTTAATCCTTGATTCTGACCCGCTTCCTTTCGGTACGCTAATTTTACAGTCAGTTTCTGATACCTGCTGTCCTCTAGTAATGCTCACCATGAGCTAAAGTTGGCTACTGAACTCAATTGGGTGAAAGCTCCCATCAGTCACTAACTTCCGAAGTCAACCCTAGCTTTTTGAAGGATGCTAAGAAAAATGGGCATGTTGGTACCAAAGGGCCCATGCCAACAATTACAATTCTTTCATATCCCATTTTTAGCATATGATTCATAGTTACCAACCACATACTGTAAGAGTCAGAAGTCATGCATGCATCAGGGAAAGGAGAAATGGGGGAATGTCATATACAGAGGAACAGGAATGGGTATGTGTATATTACGCTGGGTAACAGACGAGTGGGTGACCAAGGAATACTATCAACTTAGGTTTTATTACTTAGAAAAAGTTCAGAATAGAGGTAATATTTCAGAGGTGTTGGGGGCTGATGATGGGACAGAAGAGCTGATGTGAGGACAACACTAGCATATCCAGCCTCAGGGAAATCTTACAAGAAGGTCTTGATACCGAAAAGCTACCATGAAACTATGCAGAACTAACAAAGGAATCAGGGCAGAATGCAGAAGAAGCCAAAGAAAGTGTAGGTACATAACACAGAATGAGAACGCTGAAGCTAATCTTCAGTGAATTATTAGGATGCCGACGGGAGGGACCGGAGTTGTAAATGTGGAATACCAAAGTGACAGGCTTACAATTTAAACTCTGTAATTACTGCCACATTTCATCTCATCCGTTAAACACAATTTATATAACATGATGTTTATGAATCCATACTTATAAAGATAAATTCATTTAACCAACAAACGTTGTTTTGAGTGTTTAGATAATATTAATGAACAGATAAAAATGACAGACTCCTTAGTACAAAAAAGCAAACTTCCATAGATAAAAGTGGAGAACATGTACATGATGGCTTGAGAATTTATGTGGCACTCAACATAACTGTTTTTTTTTAAACACTAATAGAAAATACTGAAATTTGAAATAATTTTGTAGAAATAATTGAAGAACCCTACCAAATGGTTTTTTAGAATTGTGAGAAAACTTTGCTAAAAATCATGGGACAAAATGAACTTATAAGCCATGGTGTACCTGTCCTAAATATTGTAGAAGGAATTCCTGCACTGAGAAAGAAGAGACCAAAAGTCTAAGATAGAAAAAGAA
The DNA here is from genome assembly GCF_007565055.1 of Rhinopithecus roxellana. Lineage (NCBI taxonomy): Eukaryota > Metazoa > Chordata > Mammalia > Primates > Cercopithecidae > Rhinopithecus > Rhinopithecus roxellana. The sequence continues at coordinate 105,036,505 of NC_044553.1, forward strand.
CACATATGCATATATCAATAAAAGCTAATATACATATTCATATAATAAAAGGAATTGATCGACTCCAAAAAGAGGTCTAGGATAGCAAGAAAAACATAGACTTTGAAACAGTCCAACCTGGGACTGCACTCATATGTAATTATCAATTATCAATTACATACGAGATGTGAGACACTGGGAAAGTTATTAACTACACAAATCTGTTTTCCCATACATAAAATGAGACAAAGAGTAGGAATGTAAACATTAAATGTCTGTGTCTCATATCCATTCACTTCTTCCCACTTCAGACTACAAAACCCTCTTATTCTGCCTGTGCTATTGTAACAGCAGGCTAACCAATTACTCCCAGAATAATCTTTTCAACACGTACACTGAGAGGTAAGGCATCCTCCCCACAGCTGTCAAGGCCCTGCTCTTCCAGGTCCCACCTCTGGCTCTGGCCTTCTCATCCTGCTACCCCACTTTCTACTCAAGGTGCTCCCATCCGCCACAATGGTCCTGTGTGCTCCTTCCTTCCTCAGGGCCCTGTATTTGCTGTTCATTCTTTCTAGAGAGCTCTTCCTTAGCATAGCTAATGTCTTTCCATCCTCTGGAGATCAGCTTTTTAAATGTCTGCACCTTGAAAAGATCTTCTGTCCAAAGACCATTCTATCTGAAATAGTTCTGCCCACTACACAGCACCCTACTCATTTCTTGCAAATCAATCACAATGGTTTGTACTATAAATTTCTCTATTTATTATCTACCTTTAAGCAATAATAGGATAAAGACTGTACCCCGTGGCTCGTATGGGATAGGTACTTAGGTTTCTTTAAGTTTACAGCTCTCAATGATGTTGTCTTCTCCATCTCCAAAGCAAAGAAACTAACAACAAATGTCCCCATCTGATTTTAAACTGGAAACAGGGTGTTTTCAGGACTCCTGGTGTTTATTTACTAATGACTATTTTCTGAGAAGTGAAGTTTTCTCTACTGAAAATTTTTTATTATTTATTGGGCAGGATAGTACAAACAAACACCTTTATTAGTTGTAGGTTTGCGGGGGAAAAAAAAAAAACAAAAAAACGAGCTGACCCAAGGGGCCTTCGAGGTGCTTTAGGCGGCTTGCCTTGGTCTCAGAATCGCTGCCACCATGGCTAGTCAGTTGCGGGGGATTCAGCAGCTGCTGCAGGCCGAGAAGCGGGCAGCCGAGAAGGTGTCCGAGGCCCGTAAAAGAAAGAACCGGAGGCTGAAGCAGGCCAAAGAAGCAGCTCAGGCCGAAATTGAACAGTACCGCCTGCAGAGGGAGAAAGAATTCAAGGCCAAGGAAGCTGCGGCACTGGGATCCCATGGCAGTTGCAGCACTGAGGTGGAGAAGGAGACCCAGGAGAAGATGACCATCCTCCAGACCTACTTCCGGCAGAACAGGGATGAAGTCTTGGATAACCTCTTGGCTTTTGTCTGTGACATTCGGCCAGAAATCCATGAAAACTACAGCATAAATGGATAGAAGAAGAGAGAAGCACCTGTTCTGTGGAGTGGCATTTTAGATGCCCTCATGAATATGAAGCTTTAGCACAGCTCTAGTTATATTCTTATGAAATGGCATTAAATTATTTCCATATATTATATAGTAGGTCCTTCCACTTTTTGGGCAGTAGCAAATCTAGCTTTTTTGTACAGACTTAGAAATTATCTAAAGATTTCATCTTTTTACCTCATATTTCTTAGGAATTTAATGGGTATATGTTGTCTTTTTGGCAAGGTATATATGCCTTTTGGCTCAAGCAACATGTATATCACTGTTGACTTTTTCTTTCTTAGATCTAGTTTAAAAAAAAAACACCACATAACTATTCTTTGAAGAAAGGAAGGGATTAAATATTTTTTTTCCCTAACACTTTCTTGAAGGTCAGGGGCTTTATCTATGAAAAAGTAGTAAATAGTTCTTTGTAACCTGTGTGAAGCAGCAGCCTGCCTTAATGTAGTCCATTGTTGCTAATGGTTAGAACAGTGAATACTAGTGGAATTATTTGGGCTGCTTTTAATTTCTCTTAATCAAAATTACTAGATGATAGAATTCAAGAACTTGTTACATGTTATTACTTGGTGTATCAGTAATCATTTAAAAGTAAAGACTCTGTCATGCAAAAAAAAAAAAACAAAAAAACACATTCTTGTCACTCAAGTTCTTCATACCCCTCACCATGCTCAAGAAAACCCTCGGGTTCTTCATATGAATACGGGGTAAAAAGTAACTGCCCGGCAAGTCTCAAATTAAGAAATGTATATGGAGGTGCTTCGTTAAAACTATAAAACAGCAACTCTGAGGCCAATAAGCCTGTACTGATTTAGCTCCATTCGCAAAGGCTTTCCATGCCCACCTAGAGTATAAAGTATTATATATTTTAGCATTACTTTAAATGTTCAATATTTCTTGTGATACTCAGATTTTCTTTTTATCCTTCTCCCCACCCACAGGCAAAATGATAGGGTATCATGCACAAAAAGATCCTAAAAATGAGATTCTCCTAAATACATCATATGAGGACAAAAATTTTAAAACATTACTGTGATCTCACAGAGAAAATCACATTTCAGAGAACCCAAAATGAATAATATCTTGGAACAATTTCAAAACACCAAGTTACCAACTGCTGGCAGCCAAGGCCCAGCAAGTCAACCACCTGATAATGATTATGGAGAGACACTTACAACCCTCTACCACAAATCACAACTACTCTACCTAGTGCCCTGCCCAACATGGCATTTCATTGGTTTTTGTGTCTAGCCTTCTGAGCCCATTCCTTAGCCTCACTTGATCAAAGAAAATCAAAAAGACCCAAGTAATAAACTGAATAGATAAATCAATAAAATAGGTCCACTACTTCCTCGACCAGGGCAATGTATTTCCACTTTGGTTAAACTCACCCTCACCTCCACACAGCCTCAGTTCAGATACTGGGGTTCTTTCCATCATCTATAAAGCGCTTGGTTGACTTCCAATTTCCCCTGCCTTTGCCAGAAAACTGCTAAATTTCCAAAAAGTGCTCTTTGAGCTGTCCAACATTCCCAGACTCTCATCTTACTGGCTGGAGGAGTTTTTACTAATTTTAGATTCAAGGATGCCTTCTGTAAGCAATTAGCTATTCAGAGTCTCCGCCCCCATCCTGCTTAGACACCAAACATCACTAATGCTGAGAACACAAATAAATACAGCTATCAACAAAGTCAGAAGCTACCTCCGAAAAGCAGTCAAACCAAGCCAAAAGGTCAGCTCTGCCACCTTAATAAATAGGTTTATTGGAAATCCTTCCAAAAGAAATATAAATGTTGCCTATCTTTCCCCTAAAGAATTGAGTGAGACCGTAGCAGAAAAACAGAAAAGACTCAGACAAAAGACAGAAATACTTAAAAGACAGAGGCAGAGAGAGACTGACAGAGAAAGAGACCAGGCAGATGGGGGTAGAGTCTGGGAGTGGAGGGGTGACAGAGACAGAAGGACAAACAGAGCAGCAACTTGGAAGGTGAATTTCTCCCTCTGTGATTTTCAACAGTATGAGGTTCTCCCAAGCATAAGAATCCATTTTAATGCAAGTAAAATTACATCTCAACAGTAAGTAGTCCAATGCTGATTCCCAAGCACCTACTGCTTCCTGTTCAGATATTCCTTTAAGAGGCTTACAATCACCCCTCATCCTCCATTGTGCACAGATTTCTCAGCCTTTCTCCCAATACAGGAGGGCCAGGGACATGGCTACTGGGTTCAAAGCACTAAAATAGCCCGCAGAGCTTCAAAATGCATGAGGTGCAGCCCCCCCTTACCTTCAGCAACACCACGTCCACAGTCCTGTCCACCTTGGAGATGTCACAGAGGCTGTAGCGCCTCTTGTGCCGTTCATACATTTTGCCCAAATGCAGGAAAGAACAGAGAAAATGCAGGAAGTATATCCACTGTTAACTTGGGAACCAGTGTGAGTCCTTAGTTCCAAATTTCTCACGGTGAGGTGGAGGAGATCTCTGCCTTCCAGATTCCTCACTGTATAAAAACTCTCACAGGGGTCAAAAACAATGAATTAAAAAGAAATCAAGGAGAATCCAATTCCTTGAACTGACTGAGAACTTGCTGGTAACTTCAGAGTGCTGGAAAGATGAATGTAGAACTCATAATATAAACGATAAATATCCCCTAATGCTATACTTTGTGCAGATCTTGACTGAAAGAGAAGCAAACACCGTTTCCATCACTGGCAACGACTCCCATAAAAAAATTAAGAATAAACTGGCCAAGCATAACGGCTGATACACGTAGGGAAAAAAAACCAAGAAGGCAATAAAAATCCAGTATATACTTTGCCAGGAAGAGGGAGAGAAAGAAAGGAAGACGACGCTATTTCAAAGCGATGACATGAAAAAAGTCATTAGATTCTGTTCTTGCTTAAAACAAAAACAAAGACAAAGAAAATCTACTTTTCCTTAAAGAAAAAAAAGTAGAAGCTGGGAGATGCTTTTCAAAGCAAAGTCTTTAGAGTCTGTCTCTTGCTCACCAGGCAGTGGGACTTGGTTTTGATTTAAGTTGAAAATCTCTAAGGACAGCAGAGTAAAAGGGGAAAAAAAAAAAGACCACTCCTGCAGTACTCCCTCTCTCCCTCCCTCCCTCCCTAGCCAGCCTCCTCCTCCCTTTTTCCTTCTCTCTCAAGAACGTCACTGCTTGCCCTTTCAGCTCTGTACCCGCAGCCTTGGAGGTTTGAAAACCCAATTGCAGTTGTGGGAACATGATTCATCTACAGAGGAAGAGAAAAACAAGGCTTCCTTTTCCAACCCACTTCTTCTTCCTCCTCCTCCTCCTCCCACCCCTATGAAAAAGGCTCTGTCAGGCATTGCAAGAGTAGTAAGCTAATAAAGGAAGGGGGGTGTTATACTAAACACCACAAGCGTGTACAACGGACTTGTCCCAAGGTACAGAAAACTGAAACTACCCAAAGCATACACTGTACCTCCCTGCCAAATGCAAGGCAATGATTTAACATGAGAAAAATGTTAGCCAAATATTGCAGTTATGTTTCTAGGATCAAGATGTGGCTACAAATGTGTCTGATAAGGTTTAAAAATTATCAAGAGTTAAGCTTTATTTTGGGGGAGGGAGAAGGGATGATGGAGTTGATTTAAAGAAAATGAAAAAGAAAAGGAGTGGAACAAAGGAGTTCTGGATATGTTAATATTTGTTGTGACTAAGCATAGCTGTCTGGCTGAGACTTCTCCTTCAGTGTTTCTATGCACACTAACTGGGTCTTGAATGTGGGTCTGCTACCTCATTTGCCTGTTTTCTTACTATTCCACACCCTTCTAGCCCCCACCCTAACATTCTCAGGGAAAGACTTACTTCAGAATGCATTCTCTCACCTGAGACACTCTCTTACTTGGATCATAAACGATTTGGGAGGGAAAAGGATGAGGAACTGAGGGGAGCAAAAAGCAGAGAGGAGTGAAGAAACAAAAGAAAAGGGGATTTAAAAAAAAAAAAGGATTTCTCTTTCTAGGAGCTGCTGACATTTTCCTTGAGTGGGCCAGAGTAGTCCTTAGCTAGGCTGTGAAAGCAGGGGCTCAAATACCACAACAGAAGAGGAGAGGAGAGATTTAACACCTACATTTCTGTTGACATTGCAAACAAAGTTGGTGAAAAGGTTTTTCAGGTATAGAAAAAGGATATAGATCAGCCGTGTCCTCAGGCCAGGTATTCAAGTCGCTGACCAGCATAAATGAGGGAAACAGCAAACCCTGCTAAGAAGAGTGCAAACATTTTCCTCAACTTTCTATTAATACACCACAGCTACAGGCTTTAATCCGAAATAAAAGCCATAAGGTTTTATCTCCCTATTCCTCACTGGTTCATCCGAGGAATGAAGGTAGACAACCCCTCCCCTTCTCATGCCACCAGTGAGCCTTGGCTCTGTAGTAGTACCAACATGTGCAGTGAAACAGATGTTGCTTTTCATTACAAATGAGGCTAGAGAACAGTAGAAACAAGACGATTTGACAGAGATTTAAAAGTTGTAAATAAAATTTTTGCTCTGGTTTATCCAAAGCATGGGAACCTGACCAGAGATTTACAAATACTTCCAAACTATGTGGTCTAGGGCACAGATAGAGCCTTTAGGCTTGAATGTATAGATAAATTGATAGTTTATTATGTTTTCTGTAAAAGCTTTCACCAAGCTAGAATGTAGAACTCGCCCTTCTTCTTTTTTTGAACACAGAGCTGCCTCCCCTCTGTCTGAAATATGGTTTGTTCCTCACTGCCACTCCCTTCTGTTTTAATTAGAATCAAATGATTCCTGCTTCCACGATTCCCAGGCATGTTTCTCTAGGGATCAGAGATGGTTTAATCACCATTAAAACCTTCCTACCGGCCAGGCGCGGTGGCTCATGCCTGTAATCTCAACACTTTGGGAGGCCAAGGCAGGCGGATCATGAGGTCAAGAGATCGAGATCCTGGCCACCATGGTGAAACCCTGTCTCTACTAAAAATACAAAAATTAGTTGGGCATGGTGGCACACGCCTGTAGTCCCAACTACTCGGGAGGCTGAGGCAGGAGAATCGTTTGAACCTGGGAGGCAGAGGTTGCAGTGAGCCAAGATCGTGCCACTGCACTCCAGCCTAGCAACAGAGGGAGACTCCGCCTCAAAAAAAAAAAAAAAAAGCTTTTCTACCCTAACCCTGTCCAGTGACTTACATGCAGATAATCTACATCAATCTAACAGATATTTTGTGACTCCTAGTGGAGGCAAGCAAAAGAAATAGGTAACAAGGTGTCTGTCTTCAGGAAGTTTATAGGAGAGGGAAAATTGTTTCAAACTAATACAATTTTCTGAAAGAGCCTAGATTACTGTTTGAGACATATAGAACTAACCTTTTTATTTCTAACTTCTGGATTTGTGCCACAAGCTGGAAAGCTAGATTTCCTGCTCTTTCTGCATATTAAAAGGACAATTCCTTACATATTCTGTTCCTTCTTGGAGGACAAATACCCTGGCTGGGAAATAAATGCTTTGGGTGGAGAAAAGAGTCTGTGTTGCTTTCCCCTCTGGATCTGCTCAGCACTCCCCAACAGAAGACAGAATCTGCAGTCTTGTGCTTTTGCAGTTGATGTGACAATTCCAAGTTTTTATCAAAAACATCTGGAACCAGTGAACAGTAATTCTGCTAGGATTTTGAAATACAGCTACCAATCATTTCATATCTAAACCAGAGCTGAGAGTTACAAATTTAAAGGGGGTTCTGAATTTATTTCCCTTTTCCTTTAATTTGGGGAACCTGTAGTAAAACATTTTATTATTTACAGCCATACTACTTAACAGTAGTTACTTACAGTATTAATTATCTCTCCTTTCTCTCTGCAGCCTCCATCCTGCCCTCTATCCACACAAAGGGTCTCAGATTCTTTAAAAACAACCGGTGCTTTTAGTCTGTCTCATGCCACAGGCCCAACATGCAATTCTTAAAGATTCCAGAAAATGAAATATAAAAATATTTTATACATCTTAATTTAGCTATAGCATTTGTGTTCATGAATTAAATTTTCATTTGATTTACTTAACCTCAAGATCTAACACCTTACCAAATTGTTTAAGCATTCTTATGGGTCAACACTGTGGTTGCTTTAGTTCCAGTTAGGGCAGAAGCCCGACTGCAGTCTCACAGCAAAGTTTCTGAATTAAGGCACCATCTAGTGGGGAATGCTGAAGACCCAAACAGAACACCAAAGGCCAGTGAATATTTTTGTGGGGGTGTGGGGATAGGGATGGGGCTCATCTTCTGCTACTAAGTATTTTTTCCTGAAAGCCCAAAGTGAACATAAAGTAGCAGCATGTGACGGGACACTGGTTAATGACTTACCAATGATCAATTTTACTCTCTGCAGAGAACACAAGGTACTAAGTGAAAATCAAGGGTTCTTTGTCTTCCTAGGTGTGCCATTATCTCACTGAGCAACTTGGGAGATATTAGTTTGACCCTCTGGACCAAGATTTCCAGAATGGAAAAATTAGAGAGATTTGATGCTAGGTCATATCTGAAGATCCTTCTTACTCTAATATTATATACTGCCAGTCTGAGATTAGGAAGTTATCGCCTGCCATATAGTTCATAGGATACGGTAGTTTCAGAGGAGAAAGAAAAGGGAATTGAGACATTCTCTTAAAACTTGCAGAAAACATTATGCCTGCATAATATACCTTGTTCTTCACATGAAATGGGAAGGAAAAGTTTACCACAGTCAACAATTTTCATTAATCTAAACTTAAATATAGTGAGTCATCCAGAGTTACACATATGTTGGTGGTAAAACGTATTAGAATATAGATAAAACATTTAGCCTCCACTTGAGCAACTCCTGTTTGCTTAGATAATAGACTGCTTCAAATAAGACGAATGAATATTTCACAGGTGAAAGAAAAAAATAATTTACAATGGCTGCAAAGGCATTGTCTCCAATTAGGCTTTCCTTGTAAATTTCAGTGCAGGTGTTTAGGTGCTAGGTGCTATGACTCCAGGAGAAGCAGTTCTACTGTTCCCTCCTAGCCTTCATTGACACACAGATTTGAAGGTTACCAGACAGTAAAAGGGTAAAGGAGAAGGAGAGACCTAGAAGGCCATAACTAGCCACTTCTTTTCAAATTAGTAGCAAGCAGTAGCCAACAGCTCCTTTCCTTAACCCTTTACTGTCTTTACAAGAAGAAATCTTAAGACAAATTAACTGGCGGCAGCAAACTGACAATAATAGCAACAATTAAAATAACAAATTAATACGGAAGAATATAAGAAAAAACTATCTTCATAAACTTGTGCTCTTTACAGGAACAAGGTCTCATGGATCATACACACAAATGTTAAATCGTACTAAAATTACCAACAGCTTTATGAAATAAAAGGCAGGAGGAAGGAAGAAAGGGAGATGGCAGAATCAAAATTTCAGTTGGGAAAACAGTGACAGGACAGTTTAATCTCAAGGACAGGTCTTTTGGAGCAAGATCTATTAACCACAACATTTACTGAATACCTTCTGTTTGCCAGGTGCTTCCACAAGTACAATTTCATTTATTCCTCATAAAAAGCTATTAAGATGAAATTTTACTGTCTACAGATGAGGAAAAGCAGCACTCAGAGTTTAAATCAGTTATATAGCATCACACAGCTAATAAAACAGGCTTGCTTTAAACTCAGTTCCGTAACTCAGTCTTTCCACTACATCTTATCTTGCCACTTGATAAATCCCCCAAGAAATGAAACTATAACAGAAAAAAGTATTTGAGGAAAGAAAACTTGGGATTCATTGCTCATTATCAATATTCCTACATTTGATTTTTACATAAATGCTAAAGGACAGAAAAAGATGTGTTTTTTTTTTAAATAAAAATGCCAAGTGATTCTTAATTTTACATTAAATGGACTCAGCTTTTCTGCCAACATTTCAATATTTGACATTCCACTTTCAAAAAGTTTCTCACTATAGTAACATCTTACAAAAATCTGAATGAACAAACCAAACACACAGAGTAAAAGATCTCTGGATATTGACAATTTAAGTCTTCCTTAAAATGAACAGATACACTGATCTGGCTTTTTTCTTTGGAGCAAACACTGGTTATTTCTTTTGGCAGCATTTCAGATATTTAAAGATGGCCATCGTGCCTCACCATGTTCTTCAGGCTTCTCTTTCGAATCATGATTCCCACAACGGTTCCTCAGACAACAGAGCACCTGATGCTCTCTAGTTAGTGTACTTCTTGTGATATGGATGCCACAAACAAAATCCTCTGACATGGTGCACACTGGGATGACTAAGATCAAATTGGTTTTCTTGACACACATACCACACCACTAGAAGGATAAGCTTATTGTGAAATAAACTTACTTCCCATATATTTTCTTTCAGCGTGACTTACAGCATCAGGTCTCCTTTAAACTATAATCTTGTGATTTTATTTTAAAACCTACTTTATAGCTTTCTGTATAAATATATTCTCTCAAATGAATTCTCATTTGCTTTAAACTTACCATTTTAGCCTAAAGAGGGCATAGTGAATCTAAATTCCATCACTGAAATAACAGCTGTTTCTCCAAACTCTGAAGAGCAAGGCTAACGATGGAACCCAGAATTATATCACTAAAAGCCTCCCCTGGTATGATATCTGTCCATCAATTAGCACTCCTTTTTTTTTTTTGAGACGGAGTCTCGCTCTGTCGCCCAGGCTGGAGTGCAGTGGCCGGATCTCAGCTCACTGCAAGCTCCGCCTCCCGGGTTTACGCCATTCTCCTGCCTCAGCCTCCCGAGTAAGCTGGGACTACAGGCGCCCGCCACCTTGCCCGGCTAGTTTTTTGTATTTTTTAGTAGAGACGGGGTTTCACCATGTTAGCCAGGATGGTCTCGATCTCCTGACCTCGTGATCCACCCGTCTCGGCCTCCCAAAGTGCTGGGATTACAGGCTTGAGCCACCGCGCCCGGCCAATTAGCACTCCTAATACATTCATGCCATTCTCCTGCCTTAGCCTCCTGAGTAGCTGGGACTACAGGTGCCTGCCACTGCGCCCGGCTAAGTTTCTATATTTTCAGTAGAGACGGGGTTTCACCATGTTAGCCAGAATGGTCTCGATCTCCTGACCTCGTGATCCACCCGCCTCAGTGTCCCAAAGTGCCAGGATTATAGGCGTGAGCCGCCGCACGCAACCCCACCACTCCTGAGATTAAGTAAAATGCTGGTCTATCAGCTACAAAGCCAACTGAATTCTGAGTCCCATTCCTCAGTCTTCCATACAATAGAGAATAATTCATAAAACTTCTTCCTGAAATTAATACATACTAATGTATGGCATTTTCCTATTCAACCTGCCAAATAATGCTACCCAAAAAGTAAGTGAGATACTACTCATGCAGTGTACTGTTTGATAACCATTTATATTGTCTATTTAAAACCAGATCCTAGGCCGGGCGCGGTGGCTCAAGCCTGTAATCCCAGCACTTTGGGAGGCCGAGACGGGCGGATCATGAGGTCAGGAGATCGAGACCATCCTGGCTAATACGGTGAAACCCCGTCTCTACTAAAAAATACAAAAAACTAGCCGGGCGACGAGGCGGGCGCCTGTAGTCCCAGCTACTCGGGAGGCTGAGACAGGAGAATGGCGTGAACCCGGGAGGCGGAGCTTGCAGTGAGCTGAGAGCCGGCCACTGCACTCCAGCCTGGGCAGCAGAGCAAGACTCCGTCTCAAAAAAAAAAAAAAAAAACAAAAACAAAAACAAAAACAAAAACAAAAACCAGATCCTAAAGACTGTTGTATTTGATAACACTATAAGCCATATTTACTTATAGTTTTGAATCTTCTAGCAGCATTTCTTTTTAGCATGACCACAAGAACATTAGACAGCCCACCACTGACAAACAAGAACAAAAACAAAAGCTACTTTATAATAGTACAATGACACGAGAACTTCTTCTCACATGTAGAAATTTTACCAAATTCATAAAGCCCCTAAGTGAAAATTTTTGAGTAAAATTACTATAAATCATAGCATCCCTTTTAAGGCATTAAGGTAAGAAGAATATCTTCTCTTCACATTTACTTTCCTTTTTTTTATTTATTTATTTTTTTTGAGACAAGGTCTCACTCTGTTGCCCAGACTGGAATACAGTAGTACAATCTTGGCTCACCACAACCTTCGCCTCCCAGGCTCAAGCGATTCTCCTGCCTCAGCCTCCTGAGTAGCTGGAGATTACAGGCACGTGTCATTACCACTCAGCTAATATTTGTATTTTTAGTAGAGACAGGGTTTCACCATGTTGGCCTGGCTGGTCTTAAACTCCTGACCTTAAATGATCCACCTGCCTCGGCCTCCCAAACTGCTGGAATTTACAGGCGTGAGTCACTACGCCTGACCTACTTAAACATGCTAACTATACCACCAAATAGTCAATTCAAATGAATTCACAACCTTATGCAATTTTTCCCACCCAAATAGTTGGTATATATACAAGCGCAAAATGCATATGTGATTCAGACAAAACCACTGGTAAAAAAAAAAAAAACCTATTTCAGATGGTAATCTAGACCTTGAAAAGTATTTATTATCAGTTAATTTTTAAATAGGTTTACTGAAGTATAATTTACATATAATAAACTGCACCTATTCAAAGCATAATAAATGTTTTGTGTATTGTCAAATTTTTCTAAACATGTTTTTAAGATACATTAGAATTTTTAAAACCTGGAGTGCCAAGAACACTAAACATGGCAAATTGAGTAACTAACAATTTCAACAACAACCAGGAAATTTCACATGGAAAATCTGTGACATTATTGGGACTGTATAGTACAACTCCACATTACTGTCCTAAATCTTCAATAAGCTTTTCAATAAAGCTAAATCATTAGGCAAATATTTATTAAACATGTACGTTTGGCATTGAGGATATGGCAGTGCACAAAATTGACATTAAATAATTATAATCATGTTTGAGACTGGCCCTTAGAATATGTTACTAATCTGAGACTTGATGGAAGACTTAATAGGAATTAACCAGGCAAAGGGTGTATTATGTGTGGATGGTGCTGCATGGAGGCAGGGAAGGAAAGCCGGAGAGACTGGTGTCTAAGTTCAGGCAGAAGACTGCATGATAAGGCCCAGAGGGAAGAGTGAGCACAGAGACAAAGGATGAGGCCAGCCCCAGCTGAACATGTTACTTGTGTTCACAAGTATATTGTCACTACAATAGGAAAAGCGATCAAAGAATTGTTAGCAAGGGAAAGGCATGATCGCATCTGTATTTCAAAAATATTTTTTCTGGAATATGCTCACAGGACAGGAGGGAGCAAGCCTAGAGACAGATGAGTTAGAAAGCTGTTAGAGAAGTCAGATGAGAAATGATGGTAGCGTGAACTCAGGTCTGAAAGCAGAGATCAAGAAAAGAAACCGAGAGTCCAAAAATATTTAACATTAACAAGCTATTGGGCATTGGGGTGGGAGCAGGTAGGAAAAGAAGTGTGATGATGGACTAGGTTTCTGTCCTGAACAACTACGTAAAGGGCGGAATGCAGCAGAAGTAGGTGGCAGGGAGAGATTAGATGATGAATTCACTTTTAGACACAGTGAATCTGAGACACAGTATCTCAGAGATATCTGAGCAGAGCCATGGTAAGCAGTTGAAAGTGTGTGACTGGAACTCAAGGGAATGGCTGGGGTTAGGCATTCAGATTTGGGAATTAACACACAGAAGTGACATCAAGGAAACTAAATGGAGAAAGTATTTCAAAGAAAGGATAGTAAATAGTGTGAAATGCTATAAAAAGCTCACGCAAATACAAGATCTGGATTTTGCTAGGCAAATATTTCGTACATCTTGGTGAGGGTAGTTCTGGTGTAGCTGTAGACTGATGAAAACTGGATTTAAATATTCTACTATTTCACAGGGGAAAACTTAAGGCTTTTGGGGGAAGGGGAGTGGGGGGATGGAGTTTTGCTCTTGTTGCCCAGGCTGGAGTGCAGTGGCGCGATGTCAACTCACTGCAACCTCTGCCTCCCGGATTCTAGTGATTCTCCTGCCTTAGCCTCCCAAGAAGCGGGGATTACAAGTGCTTGCCATCACACCCGACTAATTTTTTTATGTTTAGTAGAGACGGGGGAGTTTCACCATGTTAGCCAGGCTGGTCTTGAACTCCTGACCTCAGGTGATCCACCCACCTCAGCCTCCCAAAGTGCTGGGATTACAGGCCTGAGCCATCACGCCAGGCCCTTAAGTTCTATCTATATACTCAACTCTTCAGAGTGTTCTCTTAAGACATTTTTTTCCTTTAAAGAAAGTGCCTTAAGTGAATCCTTATATAATGGCAGCTATAAGATTTCTAACCCGACAATAAATACTTTAGATTGTTAAGAACTTTAAGAAGTAAACAAAACACTGACAGAGAAAAAGGGATCATTAACAAGAAGCGAGTTCCATGCAGCACGACTATCCTTTTGTATTTTTTTAATCGTGTCAAAGAGATCCTGCCATAGAAACCAAAATTAGCAGCAAACTAATGAATATTAGCCAAATTTATTTACCCATTCGGCAAATACTTAAGTGTCTGCTGTAGGTGAGTTGCCCTGTAAGGTGTTATGAGAGATATACAAATACGTAAGACATTTTTGAGTCCTCAAAGAAAATACAGCAGGAGCAACTGTATGAAACACAAACACAAGACAGTTTGGGTAGTTAGTACAGATGAAAAGCAGCATTTCAGCAAAAGGAAGACGATCCCTGGCTGAAGTGATAAGAAAGAAAAGATGCTGTTTTAAAATAAATGGAAGGAAACAGAGAAAATGGAAGAGAGGAGGTGGGCATTGTATATGAAGAGTGTGAGTGAAGGTAAAGCTGTTAATGAATGCCAGGTATGACAAAGGAATAGCACGATGTCTGGTTACATGCATCAGATTCATGCAAGGGACTGCTATGACATCAGCTAGGAAAAGCATTAACAGCATGGTTATACAAACATGATGCAAAAAGAAAACTACTGTATGATCCAGCAATCTCACAACTGGGTATATATCCAAAGGACATGAAATCAGTATTCACTCTCATGTTCAGTATACTGTTCACAATAGCTAAGATATGGAACCAAGCTAAGTGTCCACCGACAGTGAATGGATAAAGAAAATGTGGTACACACACACAACAGAATATTATTTAGCTATAAAAAATAACAAAATCCTGTTATTAATGGCAAGAGGGATGAGCCTGGAGGACATTATGTTAAATGAAATAAACCAGGCACAGAAAGACAACCACCATACGATCTCACTGATAACGTGGAATCTAAATAAGTTGATTTCACAGAAATAAAGAGTACAATAGTGGTTACTAGAGGCTGGGACAAGGATGGGGAAGAGAGAATGGGGAGAGGTTGGTCAATGGGTAAAGAGTCATAGGAGGAAAAAATGTAGTGTTCCATCACATCCAAGGGTGACTATAGTTAGCAATAATATATTGTATATTTCAAACTAGCTGGAAGAGAGGATTTTGAATGTTTTCACCATTAAGAAATAATTAATGTTTGAGGTGACTGATATGCTAATTATCCTAATTTGATCATTACACATTGTATACATGTACCAAAATATCACACTGTACTCCATAAATACGTTCAACTATGTGTCAATTAAAAATGAAAAAAGCATTTGCTGTTATGCTAAAGAGTTTAAGACTCTATTCAGGGGCAACAGGGAGCCAGAGAAGATGTTTGAACAAAGAAGTGATATGACTTACACTGTCATTCAGAAAGGCAGTAAAAAAGTCTTTAGCTTCATCCAGTCTAATCTCCCTTGTCTGGATTTCAGACTGCTCCATGACCCTTATCCAATCTCATTTTCTATTGTTCTTCAAGATAAAGCCTAATTGTGTCTCAAGGTTCCACAATCAGGATGTGGTTCTTCCTACTTCAATGTCCCCGGCTCTTAAAATAATCATGGTTTCTGCAATTCCCTCTCTTGCCTATCCACCTTAGTCAAAGTCCATCCTTTAATTCTACTTTCCCAATTCAGCTCTCTCTACCTACTCTAACCCTCCTTAAAATGCTCTCCTTTTAACCACTATGGGGCTTAGACTCTGCCTTGCTGACTCTATGGTGTCCTGCCCTGTATTGTTCATTGCTACTGCATGTTGGTCTGATTCTAAGCAAATAATAACTGCCTTAAAGGCAAGAGCCATTTCTCAAATTTCTCCAGAGTGCCAAAAATGGTATGAGACATCCAAGGTGGGATGAATAAATAATAATGTCTTTGTTTACCACCAAAATCACAACCCTAAGACTTCCAATGGCTGACCAAATTTAGTTATTAAACAAGGAGAGAAAATAATTTTGTCTGAAGTAGTTTCTCTATTAGAAGAATACAAGTCCTGGCCAGACACAAAAACTCCTGCTCAAAATAACCACAACCCAAGGAAAATATGAATCCCACATAAAATAAAAATGTATTACTTTAGGAAATTACTTGACTTCTTATTTTTCTCTTCACTGCAAAAAGAATAGCTCTAGCATAGTCAACACAGTCAGACAAGCCCAAAAATGATTCAGCTTCCCATGGAAGACTTCCCTCATCCCTCCAGGCAAATATACACCATTATACAGTCATGCTCTCCAAAAAATGCAGAGGTACAACTTGCTCTTTTTATCAATTGTCCAAAAAAACAAAGCAAAGGGGAAAAGAGAGAAGTCCTTTATGAAAAAGCCTATCTGCCAACACTACTGCCAGGTTAATTTTGGCATTCACTCATACTCAAAGCAATAAACTTGCTTCTGTTCATTCAGAGACTATTATTTGGAGCTTGCATTTTGAGAATTTTACTTAACTACAACAGATATTTTAATGTTCTGGAAATTTTTAAGGAAGTACAATGTAACTTTGTTTACCTTAGATTACACTGTAAACATTTGCTTTGGAAGGGTTATCACAAAAATATGTTTAAAGACTGGAGAATGCTCCTTTACTTAAATACATACTAGCAGAGATGTCTCATTCAAGAAGCATCAAAGGAAATGAAGGGACAAATGAGTAGCTTAATGACTCTATTAAGCTAGCATCGTGGTTAAAAGCACGAACTCTGGAGCAAGACTGCCTTAAACAAGTTATAGAAACTTTCTGTTCCTCAGTTTCTCACCTATTAAAAAAAAAGTTATGAACAATAAATGAATTAATGTATGTTACATTTTTGTCTTATTTTTTAAAAGGAGGTATTTAAGTCAGCCTACAAGGGTACATATAAAATAAAACCAAGTAACTATAGTAAAATTTTACTCAAGTCAGAACTGAAAGAACAAAACACTTTTGCTTTCAGTCAGACTGCCATATCCCCTCTGGATCTATTTTGTACCATGACATAGGAAAGCAGAAGGAAAAGCGAAGTTTTCTGATTCTCTGATAACTGGAGAAGGTAGGGAGCTACCTCAAAAACTAAGAATAAAGGAACTACTGAGTATCTGAAGCTGTTTTACAAAGAAGTACTTCTTTAAAAGCCAAGATAGAACTAGGAACACAGATCGAAGAGTTAAGTCTCAAAAAAAAGAGAAAAGCCTCTTCATCTGAGGCAAAGGGAAAAAGAAAAGACAGATATTTATAGATTTTTTCCTGGCCAATCCCCAAGTGCCTAATTTGGATTGAACTGAAAATGTCTCCGAAACAATCCCCACCCTGAAGGCTGAAATACCAGTGTGACCCACTGGGGTAAAGAACATCTAGCTCTGAGAGGTGACCCTGGGAAAGAAGCCTAGCACCGTGACCACTTCTCTGGCCTTTTCTCTCACCTTTCCTCGCAAGATTCTTCTACTTCACTCACAAAAGTCAACTTAGTGTTCTCGGATTATTTTACACCTGGCTGCCTCCATGTCCTTGACTCTGCCATGATGTTCTTCCCAGTCTAGGCAAAACCGGAAAAGTCTTTAAGATCTCTTCAACTGTAGTAGTCACCCCCATGATGCCTCCACCAAACACCTCAGTCAAAACACTGGCCTATCTTGCCTCTGACTCCATTAGAACTGTGTTAGCATTCATCCATCGATTATCTCAGTTATGTAGGGGCCTGCTGTACAAGTGTCGTGGACAAAACATCTCCTGTTTCTTTGGATTTCTTGGCATTCAACAGTTTCTGTGTAAATAAATATATATCTCTGAAAAGGATCTTTCAGGTAAAGAAACCCACGCTCAAGGTTAAATCAAACCTAGGTTGGGTGCTGTGGCTCATGCCTGTAATTCCAGCACTTTGGGAGGCTGAGGCGGGCAGATCACCCAAGGTCAGGTGTTCAAGGCTAGCCTGGCCAACATGGTGAAACCCCGTCTCTACCAAAAATACAAAAATCAGCTGCGCATGGTGGTGGGTACTTGTAACCCCAGCTACTCAGGAGGCTGAGGCAGGAGAATTGTTTGAACCATAGAGGCGGAGGTTGCAGTGAGCCAAGGTCATGCCACTGCACTCTAGCCTGGGTGACAGAGCAAGACTCCATCTCCCAAAAAAAAAAAAAAGGAGTAGATCAAACCAGTGCAGAAAATCTAGATTCAGAAGTTCCTTTCTTTAAAAATGTAAAATAAACCATAAATTTTTGACACAGAGATATGCACTAAAGGAAAAGGGCATCCACTTGGCCCACTACAAACAAATGGTATTAATAGTTAGACCTTATAAATACATGAGACCTATCAGAAATTTATCAGTAAATGAGAATATTCTGTCTACCCTTAATGCTGTTTTAAAAATTAAAAATTTTAATCCACTTTATTGAGGCATGATAGAAATACAAAAAATTACGTATATTTAAAGTACACAACTTGATAAGCTTGATGACTGAATGCTTTTTTAAAATATAAATGGAGGTTTGGGTGGGTCCAATAAAATTATCCATCCTTGAGATTTGTCTAACTAAATACATATTGATTTTTATATTATTTTATTTGTTCACAATTATTTATAAGCTTATATCAGTACCTTTCTAAAACAATTTTATTTTAAGTTCCAGGCTACATGTGCATGACTTGGAGGTCTGTTACATAGGTAAACATGTGCCATGTTTGTTTGCTGCACCTATCAATCCATCAACCCAAGTATTAAGCCCAGCATGCATCAGCTATTTATCCTGATGCTTTCCCACCTCCCACCACACCCTGCTACAGGCCCCAGTGTGTGTTGTTTCCCTCCCTGCGTCCATGTGTTCTCATTGTTCAGCTCCCACTTATAAGTGAGAACATGCAGTGTTTGGTTTTCTGTTCCTGTGTTAGTATACTGAGGATAATGGCTTCCAGTTCCATCTATGTCCCTGCAAAAGACCCTTTCTAAGTATGCAAATATCTCCTTCTGGAATTTATATGAATATTCTACAACTGTTCCCAGTGAAACTTTTAAATACACTCTCCACAAAATGGTAAATTATTTGAGACAAAGTTTCATGAAAGAATTTTAATAATTTCTCAAAAAATAAAGGGACATATCTGTGTGTTTAATGGCTCAGAAGCTTGCAAACCACTGACTGTCGGGAATAGTTTATCTAGGAAATTAGGTAATCCATGGGGATTAAGAGCATAAATTATTATTGGGGCATCCATGAGCTCTTAGTGCAGCACTGAGCAAGAAACATGTAAGTTGTCCCTCCAACTAGCCATCTATAGATTATTAACATCTTTCTTCTGACTGCCCTATGAAGACGTTACAGTAAACATCAGTAGTACTCAAAAGAGCTTAGCATATGGTTTATGGTTAAGAAGAACTTCCTAATCATTCTTTCATACAAGTAGGGTTTTCCTGGGTTTGAATTCTAATAGCTCTATGACTCTAACTCTCATTCTGATGAAGCTTTTGAAGGCCAGGTGCAGCGGTTCACGCCTGTAATCCCAGTATTTTGGGAGGCCAAGGTGGGTGGATCACCTGAGGTCAGGAGTTCAAGATCAGCCTGACCAACATGGTGAAACCTCATCTCTACTAAAAATACAAAAATTAGCTGAGAGTGCTGGTGGGTGCCTGTAATCCTAGCTACTCGGGAGGCTTAGGCAGGAGAATCGCTTGAACCCAGGAGGCAGAGGTTACAATGAGCTGAGATTGCACCATTGTACTCCAGCCTGGGTGACAAAGCGAGGCTCCAACTTTAAAAAAAAAAAAAAAAAAGAAGAAGAAGAAGAAGAAGCTTTTGATAAGTTCTGTTTCATTACTGAGTCAATTATCCAAATTCTACATAGACAGAAAGATGAATCACCCCTCTTGGTTCAGTCCTAAATACTCATTTTTTTTTTTTTTTTTGAGACGGAGTCTCACTCTGTCGCCGGGGCTGGAGTGCAGTGGCCGGATCTCAGCTCACTGCAAGCTCCGCCTCCTGAGTTCACGCCATTCTCCTGCCTCAGCCTCCCGAGTAGCTGGGACTACAGGCGCCCGCCACCTCGCCCGGCTAGTTTTTTGTATTTTTTAGTAGAGACGGGGTTTCACAGTGTTAGCCAGGATGGTCTTGATCTCCTGACCTCGTGATCTGCCCGTCTCGGCCTCCCAAAGTGCTGGGATTACAGGCCTAAATACTCATTTTAATGGGTTATCAAAGAGGACCTCCTATTCTTCACCTAATTTTTAGCTGCAACTCCTGCCACAGTGATTAAATCAGCTTTTCAACCTCAACTTACAAAACTTAAATCTTCAAATATATTTATTATGTAAACAGGAAATAGTTATTTTTTTAAAAAGTGACCTCTTTAAGATTGTCAGTGCCCTTAAGGAGAGAAAGTAATAAATAAAGTAAATACTGTATTCCCTTATGTAGAGTTCACTGAAGCAATACTTACAGGAAACTGTCAACTAACTAGAGATCAGCCTTGCTGAAGTTCTTCCTGTGTCCCTTTTTCTTTTGAGACAGTCAACATACATCAGACATTATAAATGCCTGCCATGTGTGAGACATGTAACAAGTCTCATGTGGCTGAAGCAGAGTCACTGGCAGGAGGCAGCAGAGCTCCCAGTGCAGTACTTTGTGAGGCACATGAGATACATTTTAATTCCACTTGGTCTGTTCCAGGGTGGGGAAGGAGAAGAGTACAACAGGAGGCCTGAGAATGCGAAGAGAGCACCACAGGTAACACTGCACATCAGGGAAGGGCTTTAAAGAAGGAGAGTACCCATGTCAACTCCAAAGATGCATTTCAGGCACAGAATACATTCAGTGAATACAACAATAAATTTCAAATAATAAGGGGGTTCTGGTGAGGCTGGCAGTTGGACTGTGGGGTGAAACAGTATAGCTGATGGGACTGTACAAGTAATCTTCAGAGACAGATTGTAAAGTCCATGTATGCCACATCATAAAGTTTAAAAAGCAAGGAGCTATTTAATTTACTTTGAGCAAGAATCTGCGGCCGGGCGCGGTGGCTCAAGCCTGTAATCCCAGCACTTTGGGAGGCCGAGACGGGCGGATCACGAGGTCAGGAGATCGAGACCATCCTGGCTAACACGGTGAAACCCCGTCTCTACTAAAAATACAAAAACTAGCCGGGCGAGGTGGCGGGCGCCTGTAGTCCCAGCTACTCAGGAGGCTGAGGCAGGAGAATGGCGTAAACCCGGGAGGCGGAGCTTGCAGTGAGCTGAGATCCGGCCACTGCACTCCAGCCCCGGCGACAGAGTGAGACTCTGCCTCAAAAAAAAAAAAAAAAAAAAAAAAAAAAAGAATCTGCGACATGGGCTAGACCAAGCAGTTCTCAAAGTGCGGTCTTCAAAACCTTGAGGAGACTTTTTCAGGGTGTCTGTGTGATCAAAACTATTTTCATAGTAATGGTAAGATATTATTTGCCTTTTTACGGTGTTGACATCTGCACTGATGATGCCTTAGTACAAAGCAAGGCATTGGTGCCAAAATGAATCAGGAGCCATTATAGTCTTCACTGCCATACTCTGAATACACACCTGTTTAAAATTCTGTGGGACAAAATGGGAAGCAAACACAAAATACTTCTGTGTATGGAGATGTGATGCCTGTCTTGAGAACAATCACTTGTACAGTTATTTTAAGTTGTGAGCTAAACTGCTTTTTTAGGAAACAGCACTTTACTTAAAAGAATGAGTGACAAATAATGGTTATTCAGAACTTGGGGTATTTTCTCAGAAATGAACCGAGTGGACGTGCTTCTCAAGGGAAGCAACTTACAGTATTTATAGCTGATGATAAAATTCAGATTTTAAATGAAAATGAGAATTCTGGAAAGCTTGTAGTTGTCACTGTGAGTTTGCCAATTAACCAATACTTAAAGACATGTCTGATGAAACTAGTAGTAATATTAACAAATTTGAGTTCCTGATATTGTAGAATGAAACATTCAACAATTGGAAGAGTTGTATTACTCAGTGAATCAAATACTTTCCAAATGACCAATGTAGGATTTTACAAAATTATGCATGAGTAAAAGATTCATTGAAAGTAGGACAGCCTGGGCGTGTTGGCTCAGGCCTGTAATCCCAGCACTTTGGGAGGCTGAGGCGGGCGGATCACGAGGTCAGGAGTTCAAGAGCAGCCTGGCCAACATGGTGAAATCCTGTCTCTATTAAAAATACAAAAATTAGCCAGGTGTGGTGGTACGCACCTGTAATACCAGCTACTGGGGAGGCGGAAGCAGGAGAATCACTTGAACCCAGGAGGTGGAGGTGGCAGTGAGCCAAGATCGCACCATTGCACTCCAGTCTGGGTGACGTTTCAAAAAAAAAAATGAGATAGACCAGACCCAACACAGTGGCTCATGTCGGTAATCACAGCACTTTGGGAGGCTGAGGTGGGAGGATCACCTGAGATCAGGAATTTGAGACCTGCCTGGCCAACATGGAGAAATCCCATCTCTATTAAAAATACAAAAATTAGCTGGACGTGGTGACGCACACCTGTAATCTCAGCTACTCAGGAGACTGAGGCACAAGAATGCCTTGAACCTGGGCAGCAGAGGTTGCAGTGAGCCGAGATTGTGCCACTGCACTCCAGCCTGGGCAACAGAGTGAGACAGAACAGTTCAGAACAGAGTAGAGCACAAACAGAGTAGAGAACAGAACAGAGTACAAACAGTTCAATGATGGGATTTCAGATTCCACACTGAAAACAGCTTTTAAGAACCTACTATTTGTCAATTCTGATCCAGTATCAAAGAAATCACATTTGAGATAACTATTAAGGTAGTTCTCCCTTTTCTAAGCATTTACCTGTATTTGCTGAATTTTCTTTATATATTTCAACCAAAACAATGTATTGCAATGCAATAGGCTTAATGCATAAAAGAGATAAGAATCCAAATATTTTATATTAAGTCAGAAATTAAAACAATACCACTCCTCTAAATTTTTTGTAGAAAAAATATTCTTTATAAAAATATAATTTTAATGATTAGTTTATTGTAAATAAATATTTTTTAAATTTCTCAGTTTTAATTTCTAATACAGTATACATTTCTAGATATGACCTATATAAACAAAAGCTCTTCAGGGCTCTTAATTTTTAAAAATGTAAAGAGATCTTAAGAACAAAGAGTTTGAGAACCGATGGGTTATAAGGAATACAAGAATAGCTGGAAGGAAAAAAAAAAAACCACAAAAACAAAGAATTCGGGTGAGAGAAGATGACAGTATGAATTCCTAAACTGGCAGTTTAATGTGATAAGTTAAATTTACTATCTCAGAGAAAAAAAGCTTTTCTTATTTAGGGGAAAAGGATGGAATCTTGTATGACAGCTTTCTAACTTAACAGACTGTATGAAAGCTAATGCCTTTAGTTATATGTGAGATTAGGTCTAAACAATTTCATAACATTATGAATGATGCTGGTGAATTAAGGGTAATCACAGCAAGAACAATAAACAGAGATTTTTCTGAAGCGCAAATAAAATTATTTAGGAAAAGACTTTTGATGACCTATGTGCTAATGAAGTTAACCAAAAGGTACTTCCTAAGGGACTATATGGTTGAATAAGTCTCATTCCATTTTTGAAATACCAGGGCAAATGGTAAGCTGAGATGAGTAACTCTTTTTAATGCAAGTTCCTGAATTATTACTCAGATTAGTGACCATTAATGTACATTTTAATAAATAACAGTAAATGATACCCCATAACAATAATTCTGAGCCATCAAGAAGAGGATAAATTTTGCTCAGCTTTTAAGAAGTCAGCCAAGTACATGGATATTTTAGAAATATAGTATAGCAAAGGTATCAAAGTAGAAGATCTGGCACATAAGGCTTTACCTCCAGCTATCTGACTGCCATTCCAAAAAGATTAACTTGTTACAGGTTCTACAATGAAAATGTTCCAATTTAATTCTAAGAGGGTCTTTGCTCCTGGGGAAAGTGATATTAGGAAGAGCCATAGACACAATGCTAAGGAATGGAAGGTAAAAACTTAGTAGAAGAATTTCTACCACGCTGAATGACAAAGGCTGACAAAGACAAGTTGTTTCTTCAGCTCAGTTATTCCTTGTTGTCATCAGGACATAAATGCTTTTGGGGTTGGCTAGGGGAATATATTCCTTTAAAAGGCTATCTTGTTAAATTTGAAATTAATGTCATACATTTGTTAAATCTTTTAATTACCACTTGTTTATTAAAAAGAACTTCCTAAAGGAACATTTGTGTTGTGAAAATGGATGTCAATATTTAATGTCCTGTCTACTACATTAGAGATGGCCCAGCAGTGCCTCTACTTAGCAGCAGCTGTTGAAATTTCCTCCGAGTAATTGTGTATATCTAAAAGTAAAAGCCTTGCTTTCAAAAATATTTAACAATTCCCACTTTTTATTTGTTTGGATTTGTGCAATTATCTTCCTCCATTAGACTAAACTAGTTGGTTATGTGATAAAATGCTTTTCAGAGGAACAACAGTAAGCTAGCCTTTTTTTTTTCCCTAATCTAAGCTATTCCCATCTTCCCCATTCTATGCGGGGGTGATATACCACAAGAAGTTACAGGAACAACTGCTACAAGAATTAAACATCTTGGGCCTTTACACAGCTGTTGCCATATCATGGCTTTGGTGCATGGTCAGTCACAGATGCTGTCAAGAGGCATGTTTAAGTGATCTCATTGTTCAGTTCCCACCTATGAGTGAGAACATGCGGTGTTTGGTTTTCTCTTCTTGTGATAGTTTGCTAAGAATGATGGTTTCCAGCTGCATCCATGTCCCTACAAAGGACGCAAACTCATCCTTTTTTATGGCTGCATAGTATTCCATGGTGTATATGTGCCACATTTTCTTAATCCAGTCTGTCACAGATGGACATTTGGGTTGATTCCAAGTCTTTGCTATTGTGAATAGTGCCGCAATAAACATACGTGTACATGTGTCTTTGTAGTAGACTAATTTATAATCCTTTGGGTATATACCCAGTAGTGGGATGGCTGGGTCATATGGTACATCTAGTTCTAGATCCTTGAGGAATTGCCATACTGTTTTCCATAATGGTTGAACTAGTTTACAATCCCACCAACAGTGTAAAAGTGTTCCTATTTCTCCACATCCTCTCCAACACCTGTTGTTTCCTGACTTCTTAATGATTGCCATTCTAACTGGTGTGAGATGGTATCTCATTGTGGTTTTGATTTGCATTTCTCTGATGGCCAGTGATGATGAGCATTTTTTCATGTGTCTGTTGGCTGTATGAATATCTTCTTTTGAGAAATGTCTGTTCATATCCTTTCCCCACTTTTTGATGGGGTTGTTTGTTTTTTTCTCGTATATTTGTTTGAGTTCTTTGTAGATTCTGGATATTAGCCCTTTGTCAGATGAGTAGGTTGCAAAAATTTTCTCCCATTCTGTAGGTTGCCTGTTCACTCTGATGGTAGTTTCTTTTGCTGTGCAAAAGTCACACACTGGGGTCTATCATGGGGAGGGGGGAGGGGGGAGGAGGGAGGGATTGCATTGGGGAGTTATACATGATATAAATGATGAATTGATGGGTGCTGGCGAGTTGATGGGTGCAGCACACCAGCATGGCATAAGTATACATATGCAACAAACCTGCACGTTATGCACATGTACCCTAGAACTTAGAGTATAATAAAAAAAAAAAAAAAAAAAAAAAAAAAAAAAGAGGCATGTTTAGTTTAGCTATCCTTTTGCTTCCCCAGCCCCCACATTAAAGGTCTCCTTCATCTTCTCTGTCCTTTTTCTACCTCCCTTCTTCCTGCTCCAAGCTCCCACAAACCAGCCTTAATAAACAAGGAAGGATCAAGGCAACATTCCACATCAGTCATACTTCAGGGCACCTTCATGTTTGTTTGCTAATAGATGGTTGGTATTATCTAACCAATAGGGTGACTCCAAGTTTTAAAAAAACAGCAAGACTAATTCAGAGATAATATTATTTGTTACTTTCTTTTTTAATAGAGATGGGGTTTCACTTTGTTGCCTAGGCTGGTTTTGAACACCTGGACTCAAGTAATCCTCCCATCTTGGCCTCCCAAAGTGCTGGGATTACAGGCATGAACCACCACACCCAGCCCAGAGATAATATTCATAAAAGGTATGCATTGTTTTGTTTTCATTTAACCCCTCTTTCTTCCCAAAGAGTTATGCCAAGAAACACACAAATGGCAGTATTAAGTTCCCATTAGGAATAAAACAAAGAAAACTTGGCATTGTTAGGCACTGATGAGCTTGCCACCTCCCACCTTCTGGGACAGCTAAAAGCACAGTAGCTCCCCAAGATGAGACCAAAACCAAAGTGAGGAGGTAGAGATACACTGTAACTCTGATACCCAGCAGCAAATGTCAATCACCTGAATTCACTACTGCCAGTATAACTTAAGACCCTCCAGTGGCTACAAAGAAGCCTGTGGGGCTATGACGGGTGGGGTGTGCCAATGACAAATTCTATTCTTTTTCAAATTCTACAGAACACAATCTTTGGATTTAAAAGCAAACCTAAGAGCACTTGTCCACATTATATTATATGCTAATCTTCAAACAATATTTCTTCTCACAGCTTGCAGGTACTCCTTTTAATGCGTTCAGCTGCAACAGCCACTGCAGGAAAGTTCCATGTCAGGAAAGCCAGGATTTAAATCCTCTTCCTCACTCAAGGAGGAAAGAACAGGCTCAGACAAGGGAAAAACAATCCACTGAGTTTGATGTGAAGCAGATATAGCACCAGGTTTCAGCACTAATGAGGGAAGAGGGCCAGAGCTCTATTTCCCTCCTTTCCATCATCCCATTAGGGAAACCTAATGACCCCTGGGAAGGAACATAGCCTATTGTGTTGACTACAAGGGCAATAGGGACAGGAACTGTTTCATAGCAAAACAATCATGATACACGCATCACTTTCTGGAACTGGAATGAAAAATCTAACTCTCTATTTCAAGGCAAGCAATGCTGTCAACAGGGAAAATCCTTTCAGTGAAACATTTCAGCAGAATTCCACTTAATGCCTGATGTTACAATGCTACCAGAAGTGAACAGTAGAAGGGACAATGGTGTGGATAGGCCTAAACTATGGAAAATTCCTTCTCCGAGTTCCCATGACCCAGGTGTCAACTCCTGGTTCATTTCTTTGTTTCTCCCAATAGAGCTTCTTGAGGGATGAGATCTGTCTTATTTTACCCACCATGGCATCCCTGGTTTCTATTACAACACTCAGCATACAAAACAGATGTCTGCAGATTAAAGGCTGAATTTTGCTTTGGAAATGCACAAGAGTAACATCTCCTGGAGGAAAGGACTATGTTCCAACAGCATAATTTACTGTTGGAATCTTTGCTACAAATGTTTAAAGTAAGGGATTCATGCATGGACATACGTTTTTTCCATGTCTCTCCCGCTGACAAGTCAGTCTGTGGCTTCCCACAGTTTCTGGCTTTCATAGGGGTGGAATGAGAGAAAAAATTCCTGAGCCTCTTAGAATAAATGTCCTATTGCCCACAAAGTAGAGACCTGCACACTACCTGGGCTGTTACCCTAGGGAAGAACATGACAAGCAGAAGGCTCTTCTATTTTTCACATCATTCATCTGCTGTCAGAAAACACTGGCATTACACAAACCTGGATTCCACAGTGACTCATGCAGGCTTATTGCCTTGGTAGGTAACAATGTCCACTAAACTTCAAGGAAGGTAACACACAACAAGCACACCCAAAAATAAAGATGCCATGCTCAGGAAGGGAGAAGGCAACAGGGAGTGGGAATCTTAAATCTACCCAGATCACCCTATACTGTGATCTGCACATGGCCCAGCCACAAGCCTCCAAGTATCTGTATCAGAGGGCAATTTGCTAAAAGCAAGTACTGCAGTCACCAGTGCAGCAGATGCACACAGCTCATCAACCACAACAAAGGGATCAAGTGTACAACTTCAGCTGTATCCTTCCCATAATTTTTCTTAATGTATGGGGAGTGGGGATTAAAGGATTTCATGAAGTAGAGGAATGTCACTGATCAGTAAAGATGGTTCTATTTAAGGATTTCCTATTAAAGAATCTCCAGCAGAAATACTGGAGAGGTTTTCAGTGTGCCTCCGGCTTACCATGTGACACTGAGGAGTTTACTTCAGTGACAGGTGATGTCTAAGACAGAGGTGGGCAAGGAGAAGCTCATGGGCATCACAAATGATGGCAGGCCCTTTGAGTATGCTAGCTCTTTGGGTACTCCAGTTCCCTTCTTGCAAATTAAAGGGCACAAGCCTCATGCTCACTAAAATTCCTCCCTAAACTAATATTCTATAATGAGAACAATTATTTTTGGAAGATTTTGGATTCCCGTAGTTACAGAAGCTGGAATATAAATAGAAAAGACCTCTAAATGGTTCCATTACAAATTTTTTGATCACGTGCTGTTTTTACATAAATCAAAAAGGAACAGGATATCTCCAGTTCAAGCATGTTTTTCTACTAATCTATCGTTTGTCGAGGGGATTCCAAGCAATAAAATAATTCAATTTTTAACTTCTTAGCCACTCCACCATGTCTTTTCTTTCTGCCTCAGAGAAGGGGTTCAGCAAAAATGTCCCTGATGTGCCACTCCCAAGGTACTTCATACTCAACACAGCAAAACACACACATACATGCATATCTCACATAAATGAAAGCGCCAAGTCAAGTTTATCCTTTCAAATATGTATTTAACCATAAAGGTCAACTGTGAAGCTATACATTTACCCCAATTATTCCTATTATAATTAGTTCAAACTGTTTCAGACATCTTTTGCAACCATCTTCAGTACAAACAATGAAATCACATGTGAAAAATCTGTCTCATTTTTATACCTCCATAACCCCAAATTCCAACCCCAGAGTGACTAGGCTTTTTATTTTATTTTGAGACAGGGTCTCATTCTGCTGCCCAGACTAGGGTGCAGTGGCATGATCATGGGTCACCGTAGCCTCAACCTCCCCAGGCTCAGATGATCCTCCCACCTTAGCCTCCCAAGGAGCCAGGACTACAGGTGCATGCCACCACACCTGGCTAATTTTTGTATTTTTGGTAGAGACAGGGTGTTGTCCAGGCTGGTCTTGAACTCCTGGGCTCAAGCAATCTGCCTGCCTCTACCTCCCAAAGTGCCAGGATTATAGGCGTGAGTCACCACACCCAGCAACTAAGCTTTCAAAACTCTTAAATACATATCAATACTGATGACTCAGTCAGGATCAAATGCCAGCTATAGAAAAAGAAGATCAATACAATAAACATTTTGGCTTACTCTGAATTCTGAGTTAGGTTTAAACTTAGATAGTGCTCATAAGAGTATTCTCTGTCCTGAACTTTATGAAAGGCATTTTCACCATCAACTAACTTTCTCTGAAGACTTCCCATGTGCACTTAAGACAATGTCCCAATTGTTCAGGTCCACAGCAGTGATAGGGTTTTGGGTGTCCTCAGAATGGAAGCAAAATGTCTACATCACTGTATGAAATGAAAGAGGCAGGAAGGGAGAACCATAAACTTTCAATGGCTGAATGGAAATATTTAAACAGAAATACTACTTGTTTCAATTCCCACATGGTTCATATACTATTGAATACTTCCATTTTTCATATTTTGTGGTAAATTTTATGTTTTTCAGTTCTAGTGAAATGTTTTTCTTTTTTTTTTTTTTAACCTGGATTACTGCCAGATCAGTTACCTTGCAAACTGATGTGTCTCTGGTAATCCTTAGGCAATTCTATGATCTTCGAAGGGCTAAGTGTATTGTGAAAGTAAAAAAAGAACTACAAGGCTGGAAAGCATATCAATGGCTCCCTGAAGCTATCCCTGTTCTTGCCAAGAGACTATTGATATCACCTGTGCTACAACATGGGTCTCACCAAGGAAACACCATTACATTTCAGACAAGCACTTTTCAAGAAGTATTCCTCTCTGTGATCTCCTATAGCACATTAATGCTATCTGATAACATGTCTCACGAATTGCATTCATGTATTGTGATTGAATCTGTATATGTTTGCTTTTTAAAATTTAACTAGACTCTAGGTATGCTAAGGGCAAAAAAGGATCCCTAACTTTCAAAAATTATCTGGTATTTGGCAGGGTACAGTGGCTCATGCTGTATTCCCAGCACTTTCGGAGGCTGAGGTGGGAGGGTTGCTGAGTCCAGGAGTTTTGAGACCAGCCTGGGCAACATTATAGAGACCCTGTCTCTACAAAAATTTAAAAATTAGCTGGGTGTGGTGGCTCACACCTTTGGTCCCAGCTATTCTGGAGGCTGAGGTGGGAGTATCACTCGAGCCCAGGAAGTTGAGGCTGCAGTGAGCTATGATCACGCCACTGCACTCCAACCTGGGCCACAAAGTGAGACCCTATCTCCACAAAACAAAAAACAAAACTCCAATATTTGATGCAATAATTTGTCCAGGAAAAAATAATCATTTAATGTTTATTAAATGAATAAATAAATGAAATTAAAGCCACAGACTAATATCACAAAATTGAGCAGCCTAGGAGACTAGAAACATCTGAAATTGGTGCCCCTGAAACTTTTTCTGGATAAAGTAGACAACTCCATATATAGTGGACAATTCCATAAATAGTGTACATATTTACTCTTCTGGTGGCCAACTAGCAAAACATCACTAGCCTCTTGTTAAAATCCACAATCAAAACCTAATATGGAATATCTAAAACTGCTAAATTGTAGGTACCCAGGTAGATCCCTGAGGTGGACCTAGGCCTTTCTCAAAGATCAAATGACATCTTTCTTTTAATTTTCTACTATGCAAACTTTCTCTTTTATAGGCAAAAACAAGCAGCTCTAAGTCATATTTATGTCAGTAAGCAACACAGAACTTAGAACCACAAGCAATACATAGTTTTTTTCTAAGAGATCACCTATTGGTAGCCCTTCCAAATGTACTGGTTACAACCAAGCCTGTATTTCTGATACATAATGCATATATCTTCATTCCCACAGTGTAAAAATAATGTAACATTCTTTAAAAACTTCCTTAGAAAGGAGAATTTAGCATCCATTTCACTGAAAGTTATCTTTTCACGAGCACCTGTATATTTACCTGTATTTTAACACTCAAGAATATATCGTATTTACTGGTTTAATAATTGCCTTTCCTACCGGAATATGAGTCTTTGAATGCAGAGACTCATCTATTTTCATTTCAGCATATCTGAGGCCTAGCACAGAGTTCAATGAACATTTGTTGAACTAAGTACTGACTAAATTAGTACACCCTTGCAATAAACATAAAGTGACATGGAAAGTTAAATGAGTACCACTGTGGCCTGATATAACTGATAGCTTCTTCCAAGACCATTTAAAAATCGTTATCTAAAATAATTCACTCATACTGTCTTAAGATGGGCCTAATAATTCTGAGTTAGTTTAAAATGAGATTAGAATTATATCTATTGCCTTTAAAATGCCTATTAAAGGCTAGAATTTCCTAACCCTAGTTAATACAAACAACCTTTGTAATAGGCATCAATATCCCAAATTTACAGATGAGGAAACAGCCTCTAAATAAATGAATCAAAATTATTCAGCTGGTAATTGGCAAAACTGGGATTAAAACTTTAATTCATTGGGCTCCATAATCTTTCCCTTATACTTAGCTATTATCATTGGCTGTCAATATAATAAGAATGAACAAAAGAGAAATGAGTGTAAGTAGTAGACAGAAAGAGTGCTAAGACTCAGATACGGTTATTTTCACTCAAGAGGGGGTGGCATGAGATACACATCCCCTCTAAAATGCACATATGACGTATGATTCAGCAGTTCTATGAAAGAAAAAAGCAGACTCTAGTATAATTGATTTTAATATCTCAGAACAAAACACCTTGGAAAACATTTAAGACAAAACTGGTTAGTGCAAGGATTTGGTTAAAGAATGGGTGATTAAAAAAAAAAAAAAAAAAAAAACAAATCCTGCATGGTGGCTCACACCTGCAATCCTGCACCTTGGGAGGCCAAAGCAGGAGTATCACTTGTGCCCAGGAGTTCAAGACCTGCAACATAGCAAGACCCTGTCTCAAACTAAAAAAAAAAAAAAAAAATCCCTCATGATTGTCCTTTTGGTCCAAATGTAAGATATCCACAGTTCTGTTTGTTTGTTTGTTTGTTTGTTTGAGATACAGTCTCATTCTGTCTCCCAGGTTGGAGGGTAGTGGTGCAATCTTGGCTCATTGCAACCTCCACCTCCCAGGTTCAAGCAATTCTCATGCCTTGGCCTCCCAGGTAGCCGGGATTACAGGCACATGCCACCATGCCCTGCTAATTTTTTTGTATTTTTAGTAGAGATGGGGTTTTGCCACGTAGGCCAGGCTGGTCTTGAACTCCTGGCCTCGTGTGATCCACCTGCCTCGGCCTCCCGAAGTGCTGGGATTACAATATTTTTTAAATTATTCTAATCATTTCAGAATCATACACTGGTCAAAAATTAAAAGCTGGAATAAACTAGAGATTAACCATTATACAAAGAAGAAAACACAGATCAGAGAAATTAAATAACTTGCTTAAGGTCACTTAAAAATATACAACTAGATCATTAAATTATACCTTTAGATATATTATCTATGGGTAGTTTTACACTAAGTTTATAGTTTTGCCACTTGTGACTTTATGGTCTGGGGTTCTTTGAGGTACTTCTTTTCCACAATTGTATTAAAAATTTGTATTAGGAGCCACTGATAATTTCCTGGAAACTCTCCATTTCAGAGAAGATACAGAGTCTCCAAAAAATTTACATGAAAAAAACTGAGAATTAAGTTTCCTCTAGCTTTGGACCTAAATGGGATAATTCAGGGCGAGCCTGCCTCTCTTAAATGCCAAATGTATGCAGATAAAGACTTTCTGGCAACTCAGAAAGTGGCCAATTTGCCTTTCCCTAGGTGACACACACACCACAAAACTATCTATGTGAATGTGATATCAGAAACATTTTTAAAGGATGTTTTTAAAAACTGACAACTATTAAATAACAGGGTGGGATGTATAAGCCATTTTGAATATCAGCATTTTAAGTTGTTGGGTTAGTTACCAAACAGCCTAGAGGTTGCCATATTTTCCCACGGCAGCTGAGCATGAAGGCTGTGAACAGTCACACAAAACAAAAGCTTTTAACCAAATTCCTAGACTAGGGATGGAAATACAAGTTCGCCCCCTTTAGACAACAGAAAGAAAACAGAGTGTTCCATTAAATATAATAAAAGGACAGAGTTCAGGAAGATATTAACAGGCAATATTCCAAGACCAACAATGCCCTTACTACAATCCTGAAGAAACAAACATGAATACTGTTGTAAAAATAACTAAGAATGGAAATTCAGTTAATTTGATGTTTGGCTGTATAATTGCAAAAAAAAAAAAAAAAAAAGAAAAGAAAATGGTTCTGATTTTAAATGTTTTCTTGATTGAGGAAGGTATGTTAAACAAAGAGTAGATTTTCCCAGTAACCTAATACTCAACACATGGGATTTTACAGTTGTTCTTGAACATAGTTGTTCTTGAGTGTTTGACTCCTAGGACCATAGAAACCCTGACAATACACACTGGTTTGTAGAATTAACTGTTCCATATGGCTAATAAGCTTATGCAAAGAGCATTCAGAAAAGGAACTATTATTGAGATACCTCAGTGAACAGATGCCCCAGGGAGGGAAGGTCCTTCCTAATGAACTTGGCCATATCTTGAAGAGAAAAGATCCCTACAACATATGATACTGTTTGCAGTACGGTGGCATACTATGAAGGCGAATGGTGTCAGAAGGCCTTCTTTTCTGAACTTAAGTATTCAATGTCATCTCCTGCTTCCCTCCAGCATCTGGCACAGTATCATATCATTCTTTAGGAAATAAAAGGCAGGTCTAAAAAATCTTCCTAATCACTGCACCAAAAGCAAGCACTTTGGAGAAACATCATCTTAGTGGTATTTAGTTGCAGCCAAACAGATTATAGTAAGAACACAAGACAAAGTGTATCAGCTTACATCTTAAAATGGCTAAAGGAATTTCTCCAACTATTACCAAATGCATGAAAGTATAACGCAATGGTTTTAGAATTTTAGTATGCGTAAGTATCATTCAGGGATGCTTGTTTAAAACACAAAAACCCATCCTAAACCAAGTGGATGGGATATCCCAAGCGTACCCTCAGATGATTCTTCAGGAAATAGTATAATGGAAAAATTATTAGCATAGAAATTGGGTTCTAGTCCAGCTGGAAGTTAACTAGCTGTGAAACAAGCAAGTCATTTAACTATCCTGAATCCATTTCTTCTCTTATAAAGAAAAGGTGCTGGACTTCAGAAAATCTTTAAGGTTCTTTCAAATTGTAAGGGTCTCAGAAGTAAAACAAGTTCCATGTCTTTCAATTCTAAATTAAAGTATGAAACTATTCCTGAAGCTTTTATAACATGTGTTCAAGAAGCAGTAACTGAGTCTGAACCACCATAGTCTACTAGTTACTAAAATAAGTGAATAGCATATTGTAATCTGAAGTTACTAAAGTAATAATAATGCTAAGCTATACTTGTTTTGTGCTAGGCTCTGATCTAAGTACTTGATATATATTAACTCACTAAGGAAAAAAAGACCACAACAAAAGTTAATCTGAATACCTTGAAACCAGTAAAGCATATAAGGGGAGGTAATGTTGAATATTAAATTGCAATGGGCATTACAACTTTGGCAATACTCAGTAACAAACCACAATTATAATAAAATGATAAAATGATTAATGGGAATAAACCACATTATGTGTAAAGTAATAACTTTGCCTCAAAAATTATGAACATTTTCAACCCAATAAAGAAATATCAGTAAAGACTATCAAGAAATCTGCAGCATTTAACACACACATGTGTTTTCTCTCAGAATACAAGTAAATGAATACGGATACTAATTCCTTCACAAACTATGATTTTCAGCACTGGACCTTTAAAGTAAGGATTTATTTACAATACATGTGTCAAACAGGTTAAGGAATGAAAAATTACCCCTCAGTTTGTATGACAGATATCAGACTAATGGACTAAAGAAAACAAGAACTCAACTGTAGCTTTTTTCTTTAAATCCTTGGTAGTGCCACTCAACAGAGGTTCTTGTGCTCTGATCATTACACGTTTAGAGAAGGTTACAAAACAAGACTTCCACAAGAATTTAAATGGATTCTTTAAATTTACTAGAAAACAGCCATAAATTTACCATAGTACTGGTTTTCAAGCCGGTAGCAAAGCATAACATATAGGAATTTGTTCTATTTTACATTTGAAGAGGATGATTCAATGAAACAACGACTGGCCTATTGCCAAGGCACGCACATAGAGCATGTGGCAGAAAGATCAAGTTAAATATTACACAAATGCCACTCCTCCCTCAAATATAATCACAGACTCTAACCCTTTTCAGCATGAAAACAGACTCTAGAAGGTTAAAGATAGAGAATGATTAGAGACAAGGAAACTGAGCTCTAGAGAGGCTGTCAAAAAGCTGTTCAGGAAAGACAGAACTTGATCCCACTCCCAACCTGTAGTTTAAAAACCAGAAGTTTCACCACAAAACAATTTAAGAAAAGAAATTTGCTTGCTTCTTTTTTCTTTTCTTCTACCAGTGCGCAAGTATTTATTAGGCAGGAGCTTACACGCTATTGCCATTTAACTCTTTTTTACAGTCCTTGAAAAAAACTTGACTTTTTTTTTTTTTTTTTCAAGACAGTGTTACTCTGTTGCCCAGGTTGGAGTGCAGTGGTGCCATCTGGGCTCACTGCAACCTCCCGGGTCAAGTGATTTCTGGCTAATTTTTGCTTTTTTTTAGTAGACACAGGGTTTCACCATGTTAGCCAGGCTGGTCTCGAACTCCTGACCTCAAGTGATCCATCCGCCTCAGCCTCCCAAAGTGGTAGAATTACAGGCATGAGCTGCCGTGCCTGGCTGAGATTTTTATATTTTTTTAATTTCTGGAAACATAATTCAAAACAATAATATTTCATGACACATGACCTTCACGATATTCAAATTTCAGTGTCCATAATAAAGCTGTACTGAAGCACAGTGACACTCTTGTGTTTACATACTATCTATGGCTGCTTTCACACTCACAGCAAAGCTTACTAGTTGTGACAGAGATCATATGTCCCACAAAGCATTTACAAAAGTCTGTCCTTTACAAAATGTTTGCAGACCTCTGCTCTCTTTCCCTAGCCAGTGAAAACCTGTATGATGAACTATAGTAATGTGAAGAGTTAAATGGGAAAAATTAAAGTGTGTGTCTGTTTCATCCCTTCAATTCACAGCAAATAAGGGAAGTTTGTCAGAGCACCATAGAGAAGAGTTAAGTAGTCAGATTTCACATCATTATAAGAATGCTGTGAACACAAAAACTTTCCAAATTTAGGCCTGCAAATCCTCAAGAACTGAAAATCCCACTGACATATGCTTTCCCCAACTCTGCACGGTGGAAGCAAACACAAAGCATAAGGTATTGATATCTCCCAGCTGGAGACAAATTACATGGTTCTCAGGCTTCTTATAGCATCCTTACCAATCAGAGCCCAGGTTTCTTAAGTCAAGGAGGAATTGCCCTGTTGTATAAGTCCCAGATTAGAAATTAAACCTCAAACTCTTCCAGTGGCCTTAGCCCTCGAGATAGTCATGTGACTCTCCAAGGGTCTATTCTTTTATCTGTAAAATTAGGTACGCTGACCAACCAGAGGAATATTCACTCTCTCAACTCTTAAAACTAGAGAAAAAGAAGAAGAGGAAAGGGACTTCTTTAAGTCATATTTTGTTTTCTTCGTTATAGTAGACAAGATACCATTAGAATAGAGATAACCCTCATCAGAAAGCAAAGGGTCTAGAGCCAAGTACCAGTCTGGATTCAATGACTTGAATCACTGCAATATTAAAATGGAGTACTAAGAAACAGAGGTATTTGAATTCAAGGATGTGAGTTTTTTCCTTCCTTTTCTAAGGGGCTTCTGGAAACAAAGACACATCTACCCATGCAGGGTGTGTTCTCTTTTCTTCTCACAGGGTTAAAAGCAACATTTGTCTGAATAATGCCTGCTTTACAAGTAGCCACCCAGGCATTAGTCATGAATGTTATGTGTAATAAGGGCGGGTTTGAACAGTTAGCACCTTCATACCACAGTACTCCAATACAACAAGGGCACAAGTATAGGGCACTGTTTCTCTCAACAAGTTTGTTTTAAAAGTTAACAGTCGGCTGGATGCAGTGGCTCACGCCTGTACTTTCAGCACTTTCGGAGGCCAAGGTGGGTGGATCACTTGAAATAACAAGTTTGAGACCAGCCTGGCCAACACAGCGAAACCCTACCTCTACAAAAAATACAAAAAATTAGCCGGGCATGGTGACGAGTCCCTGTAATCCCAGCTACTTGGGAGGCTAAGACAGGAGAATTGCTTCAACCCAGGCGGTGGAGGTTGCAATGAGCCAAGATCCTGCCACTGTACTCCAGCCTGGGTGACAGAGTGAGACTTCAACTAAAAAAATAAAATAAATAAAATAAATAATAAAATAAAATAAAAAATAAAATAAAATAAAATAAAAAAGTTAATAGCTTTAAACAAAGAAAAATAATCTCAAGACTTTGAAGAAAAATATTTTTAAAACCAAATGAATGGAAATTACCACATGACCCAGCAACTCCACGAGGTGTATAAAAACGTATGTCCACATACTTTTGTACACAAATGTACATAACAGCGTTATTCACAGTAGCCAGAAAGTGGAAACAATCCAAATACACACACACACACAAAAATGTGGTATATCTATACAACAGAACAGTGTTTGCCAATAAAAAGAAATGAAATACTGATCAATGCCACAACATGGATGAAACTTGAAAATATTATGCTAAGTGAAAGAAGCCAGTCACAAAAGATCACATACTGTGTTATACCATTTATATGAAGTTCTGGAATGGGCAATTTACGTACTATCTATAGCCACTTTCACACTCTCACAGCAAATCTCTCTATGGATTCATAGAGAGCAAATGTAGATGAATGAGCTGGGGGAGGGAAGAGTGAAGGAGAGGCACACTGCTAATGGGTCTGGGGTTTCTTTTTGGAGTGACAATGTTCTGAAATTAGAGCCTCAGTGGCGATGGTTGCAGAACTCTGTAAATCTATTTAAAACCAGTGACCTATGCACTTTATTTGATTGGGTGGATTTTATGGTATGTGAATCATATCCTGAAAAAAGCTATTCTGAAAAAAAAAACCCCATATTGATTGAACCTTTTTTTCTTGTTTTTCTTTTTTTTTGAGGCGGAGTCTTGCTCTGTTGCCCAGGCTAGAATGCTATGGCACGATCTTGGCTCACTGCAACCTCTGCCTCCCAGGTTCAAACGATTCTCATGCCTCAGCCTTCCAAGTAGCTGGGATTACAGGCGCCTGTAACCACGCCCAGCTAATTTTTTTGTAATTTTAGTAGAAATGGGGTTTCACTATGTTGGTCAGGCTGGTCTTGAACTCCCAACCTGAGGTAATCCACCCGCCTCGGCCTCCCAAAGTGCTGGGATTACACGTGTGAGCCACTGCGTCTGGCCTACTGAACATCTTTTTTTCATTGCTGAAAATGATATACTTCATAATTTAGACAGTTACTATTGAGCTATAAAGTAAAAATCTCATTTTGGCTATCAGTTTTTATATAAAGAAAGAAGAGTCACGTTTAAGAAAGGTTTATAGGCCGGGTGCCGTGACTCACACCTGTAATCCCAGCACTTTGGCAGGCTGAGGCGGGTGGATCACTTGAGGCCAGTTGGAAAATGGCCTGGCCAAAATGGCAAAACCCCATCTCCACAAACAGTACAAAAATTAGTCGGTTATGGTGGTACATGCCTGTAATTTTAGCTACTCAGGAGGTGAAGGCAGGAGAATCGCTTTCACCCAGGAGGCAGAGGTTGCAGTGAGCTGAAACTGCCACTGCACTCCAGCCTGGGTGACAAGAGCAAAACTCCATCTCAAAAAAAAAAAAGAAAGAAAGAAAGAAAAGAAAGAAATAAAAGGTTTATAGATCCCCTTTTGTGGTAACTCCAATTTTGTGACAATTTAAGCTTACTGACAAATTTTAAAGTCTTGTGCTCATGGGGAAAATGTTTTTCAGCATAATCTGCAAGAAAACATGTAACAGCCCATTCCAAAACTTCGCTGTGTGGTATACACCATTTATGAAAGCTTAACTGCAGCAACATATACACATTTATATAACAGCACAAGAGAGAAGGGGGAAAACACTATTTTGCCCACTTACCCTCAAATAAAAGACAAGGCCATAAATAAGACATAGTAGAACAGGATAAACACATTTTGTGCTCGTATAGACTTACTGATGCCACTTACCGCCTGGGTCATTGGGCCTTGCTTCATCTTCAGTGTAGCAGCTATGCTCCCTACAGCCACTTCTTCAGAAACTGAACTTGCTCTAAAATCCACTTCATCTTCAGCTTTCACATCTGGCATTTCTGAAAGGGCAGGGAGGTTACAGAGTACATTTTTAAAAACTGATTCCTGTGCCTTACTATTTATACAACATGCTCCAGGTTTCATGTGTTTTGTTTTTGTTTTTGTGTTACAACAGAAAAGTATTCTTTTGCTGTCAGCGGCTAGTGTCATTTCTGACCCTATGCTGAGCTATTCTTTTATCACATGGTTATTGGTTTTCCCTAGCCTTTGTAGGGGCTTAGAACTAAGTGAGGATCCAATTCAATGTCTTTTTGAACATCCATTTCACCATTAACTTTTTATGACAAATCTGAGTGTAGCACCAACTTGCATACGGAAAACTAAATTCATAAGCTTCAGGGGGAACAGATTAATAGCTGAAGCTAGGTAGTCCATCTTGGCCATCATCAAAAAAGCAAGAAGGATTTGTATAAAACAAAAAGGAAAAAGCCACTGAGAATGAGACAAAGCCTCTGGGACAAGTCTGACTTTCACTAACATACAACACACTCTGACCCACCCATCACTGTAACCAGTAAGAACGAACTACTCAGCAGTTACTTCTTGTTTTTAATTCTTATTTCTTCCAAAACTGAAACCTAATCACAGACTAAGCTATCCCTTTCTTAAGAGAAACATTTCTGTGCATGTTTTCTCGAGAATTACGTAGTTGTCCTCTTACTGGCCATGCTCAACAGACCAAAAACAGTGGTGGTTTTTGTTACTTGACCACCACATGGTCAAGCAAATACAGGAAGGAAGTGATAAATGATGTCTGAGGCAAATTTAGGCTTCTGACACTTCTTTAAAGGGGACTGATGATTGAACAGTTAAAATTCACCTTAATAATCCAAATGCAAATGGAACTGTCATCTCGATTTCATGTGGAAATGTATCTGTGGTTATTAAACTAGTGATGCCTCTACTCTGGCTAGAAAAATGCTCCCCACACTAAAGATCATAGAAGTTTCTTTCACCAAAGAATAAATTATATTTTTATTCTAGGAGCACATGACATGTACGAAAGTCTACCTTAAATTTCTAAGAGTTACATTTCTATAGATGAACCTCTTTTCTTCTTTCTTTGCCCTTATAATTATATAATCTTTTCTTTTTTTGGAGACGGAGTCTCACTCTGTCACCCAGGCTGGAGTGCAGTTGTGCCATCTCAGCTCACTGCAAGTTCCACCTCCCAGGTTCACGCCATTCTCCTGCCTCAGCCTCCCGAGTAGCTGGGACTACAGGCACCCGCCGCCACACCCAGCTAATTTTTGTATTTTTAGTAGAGACGGGGTTTCACCTTGTTAGCCAGGATGGTCTCGATCTCCTGACCTTGTGATCCACCCATCTCGGCCTCCCAAAGTGCTGGGATTACAGGTGTGAACCATGGTGCCCAGCCAATAATTATATAATCTTACCAGCAGTTTAAAAATAGGTAAACCAGTTTCCTTGCCCAAAGAACCAAAATCTGTGTTAAATTTCATAAAATGTTATTAAAGTTAAAATCTAAGCAATCCCCTCAGAACTATCCCTTGATCAAAACATCTCTAAGTGAGTCAGAGTAATTTCTGGGGGGAAAGAGGGTTGCTTTCCTCTGGGGATGTGATTTTTGGTACCTCCTTCCTTTCCTATACCTATCAACTTTGAAAAGATGCATCTTGGCACAGCAACCAGTCACACTAGTAAACAGTGATTACTGACACTTGAGGGGTGTCAGCAGCCTCTGCAGGATTGGCGTGGCTCAGTCATGCACCACTGATTTCCTAAGCACTGGGGGCAATGCTTCTGGTAGGTCAAGGGCCACATACCCTTCTTTCAAACTGGCCCCTTCCAAATCAGCAGTTAAACCTATGTCTTCTCACTCATAAAACAGTATGATTAAATCTATGAGTAGAATGTAAACTTGCTAGAAAATACCCTTTGGCTCTGAGATCACACTCAGGTGCTTTTTCTCTAAAGCAATGTGACCAGGGATTTTCCCAATCCTGGCCATTTTCTGAAGAAAGCACCAATTTCTTCATGACTGGCTATTTTCTCTGTAGTCTGAGACCATAAGCACTGAGTTCCTCTGTAGTTTGAGACCATGAGTATGATTCCTTTTGGTAACAGGACAAGTAACTCACCTACACAAAATTTACCAACCCCAAGCCCATATATACCACTGAAAGGTCATACATTTTTTCTCCCTTCTCAAAACCTCAACATCCTAAACATCCATCATTTCTTACCAACTTTACTATAAGTGCTAATAAAAATCAAAGTCTGAAATTCTCCCTGGTTTTTACTTTTTCTCATAGGATACTACAGACACAATCCCCACAGAGTTCACACTTGCTTGAGTTAAATTCTGACCACTGAGCCAGAAAGAGAAATAATTCTAGCCCATGTGGCCAAGGACGCAGCACCCAAATGAAAACCAGGCATCAGCTTACAGCCACTCCCATTCTTCTGAAATGCCAACCTGCCAGGGCCCCCAAAATAGACTTGTTGTGGCTTTTTTTAAAAAAGTAGAGACCTTCTCATTTAAATCCTGAGACAACAGTCAACAAATATCTATCACTAATAATCCAAAACATTAATAAAACTAAAAAGCTAAAGTCATCAAAAATTCTACCTGGGATTCCTTAAATCCCTCAACTGGGGAGGGAAAAGATTATAAATGGCTAATGACCACTGTATTTAAATTGCGCTTCTTCCAAAGCAACTTCTTTTGCTCCATTGATTCATTTCTCTCCATAACCCTCCCCTACACTCTTAATACATACATGTAAAGGGATTTTCAAAAATTGAAAAGAACAGCAAAAATAAACAATAAAGACAAAACAGGCTACTTCTTACCTACAAAAGCCTAGGGGCAAGCATGGAGATAGGTCTTCCGTCTACAGCTGGTAACAGGTGGTGGTATAAAAGTGTGCATCAAACTGACCTTTAAAGACTTCAGGAGTCAAGATCGTGTCCGACTCCAGTTTCAGCTTCAGCCTCAACCCCTGATAAGAAGTTTTATTCAGATAGTTTATTTCCACCGAGCAACAGCGGTTTCTCTTTGCTGTCTGGGAACATGGTTACCCACAGATGGAACAGGCTGCTGTGTGAGCAATCTGCTCAGTGCAGCTGCTTCACCAAGATAAAGCAGACACAAGGTCTGCCCTGTGACAACAGCTCAGCAGACTGGGCTTGGGCGGAAATCCT
Source organism: Rhinopithecus roxellana (assembly GCF_007565055.1). Lineage (NCBI taxonomy): Eukaryota > Metazoa > Chordata > Mammalia > Primates > Cercopithecidae > Rhinopithecus > Rhinopithecus roxellana. Next base: position 105,079,108 of record NC_044553.1, read on the forward strand.
GCATCCTATCCCCTGCACTGTGCAGGGTCTTGAATTCCCAGACTGCTGCCCAAAAGCAACAGGCAATGGAACTAGAGGTCCGTTCCCCAAGCAGGAAAAGGAAGGAGTTCCCTGTCAACAACACCCCTAGCTCAAAAAAAAAATAATAAAAAAAAAAAGCACACAAAAAAACCAATGACCTAATACCACCATTCAGGGTGTTGAGATGTCAGGTTAGAACAATACTTACAGCTGTTCATGAAACCACTCTGACTAAATTTGCTCAGAATACAGACTAGGATGACAGGGGAGGAAGGGAGTTTCAGGCTTGTAAATAGAACACAGCTTTTTGGCACTGTTTTCTATGGTACCAGAGAAAAGGATTAAGCCATGTGAATAAAAACATCTGCTAAATTCCTTCATCATTTTAGAATACCTGTGATCTAGGCATTGTTTTCCAGGTTTGCAAAGTTGCAACCACTCCAGAATGACAGACAAGAGTATTTATAAGCTTAAGCAACCAAGCAGTTAAGTCTACAACACAGGAAACAAAATCTGTGCAACCCTGAGATGACGTGCCTCTCCTGATGGTGGTGACTATTAACTTGACTACCCACCCAATGAATGCAAGACTTCAAAACAACAAAGATGCCTATATTTTTACCAGGACACCACAGTAACTCTTAAGGGAATCTGCTTCTCAGACTGCTAATTTTGTATTATGTTTTGCTTACCTGCTGCTGGCTCAGGCCCTTGGACAGGTAAAATAATCTTCTCTGGCTCCTCCCTTTCAGCAAAACATCCTGCAAGGCTCCCTGTGGCTTCCTCAGGAGTACTGCCCATTGGCAGGCTCTCCCCAGGTGGGAAAGTACTCACTTTTTCTGTAAAAGCAGTCTCTAGCCCTTCAGTGAGAGGACTCAACTTAGGGCTGGACAGTGACATGTGACAGGCCTCCCCCTCAGTAAGCAGTGCTCCAGCGGCCTTGACTTGTTCGATGACAGCATTCACTATACGGCTGGCAGCCTCCTCTATCAAGTCTGCTCCCTTAGGCAGAGGTGTGGCCTGGGCAGAGACCATGCAAGGTAGAGAGGGAGTGCTCCTTTCCCCGCCTGAGGACGAGGCTCGCATGACTTCCCTCGCGCCAGCTGGGGCCTCATCATCATGGGATGAGAGCCCCATGTCTGTGGGGAGCTCCTTGGCAGCAGGCTGCAGTAGGACAGGATGTGCTTCAGTGTCTATTTGGGCTTCCTCAGCATCGCCCATGGTACAGCTGTGGTCTGCTCCCTCCAGCTTCCCTTTCTCCCAATCAAGAGGTACCATCTCTGGGGTTCCAGCTCCCTGTGGGTCAGTCACAGCTTTGTCCTGTAAAGCTACTGGCAAACCCAGGATGACATTCTTCTCTTGGTTCAACAAGACATCTGGAATCAAGATGTCTTGGGTGTTGTGTGATACATTGTTTCTTCTGGGAACAGCCATCCCTTGTAGAGCATTAACCCGCGTAACATCCACCGTAACATCTCCACTCACCTTACAGGTACTAGTTTTTCCCTGGGATTGGGTGTTCTTCACTCCAACATCCAGAGGAGAAGGTTGACTGCAATTAAGAGCCTCAGACCCATCAGACCCATCTGGCAACAGACATGGCAACAAAGCGGAGCTGTTGTGCTCTGTACCCAAGGCTTCCTGCCTTGAGTCTGTGGCCAGACTTGCTCCTGGTGGCACCAGGCTCTGGGTAGCCCCACCTTGAGTCAGCAGTGAGACTTGTGGTGCCACTTCCTTGTTATGTTCAGTTTCTGCCTTAAGACAGGCAGAGGGTGCACCCGGTGAATTACTTAGCTGAAGTGCTTTGTCCTTGGCACCATCAGCTGAGACCGATTTTTCATGAAATTGTAGAGTCTCTTGTCCGGGAGGTGGTGTTCTCTGCTCTTCCTGCAAAATTCCTGAAGAAAGAGCATTTTCCTTAATGGAGGAACAGGTCACTGCTATATCCTTATCTTGTTCCTGAGTTGCAGAGCTTTCTGAAACCACCAGAAGTTTTCCCTCTTCTGTCAAAACTGAATCTAAAGCCAAAGTGGCCTTACCCATACTTTGTAGGGAAGAGTCAGTGTCTCCCTTGATATTCAGAGCTTCTGGGATTGCTGGAGGGGCGGGACCCTCACGCTCTCCACCAAGTCCTGTGAGACTGGTATTCCCCATCCCACGCTGAAGCTCTGCAGCAGTGGAGGACGTGGACAGGTCTGCTGCCCTATCTTCTAGTGGCTGTGTATTAGGCTCATTCGAATCTCCGTCTGGGCCATCTCTACAATCTGTAGCCGTATGTAGTTCAGGAGTTGCTGTTCCCTTTTCTTTCTGGGAGGGGACAAAAGAAAGTGCGTCATCCTTGGTTACTGATTCACTGCCTGGATTGTTTGCCAGAGAGAAAGTACTGTCTGATATTACTGCCTGGTCTGGCACCAGTTCTTTCTCCATTTTAGGGACAACTGGATGTGGATGTGAAACCACCTCAAGCATATTTGTTAAAGGTTTATCTAGTTTCACATCTTTTCGTTGGCCTTTGTTATCCACCACTTTGAAAGGACAAAAATCCACACGTTCCCGGGTATCCCTTACAGGGTCAGAGGTGACTGTATTAGCCTGTGGGTCTTCACAGTGGGTGGCATTGGGTGGATCTTGTGAGCTGGGTTGCCTTGGTGTGGTGCTTTCGGGCTGGCTAACTATGTTATCACACCGTTTTGCAACCAAGTCGCCACTAGAAGTCACTGTGTTCTGTTGACATGCAGAGTCTGCACAAAGTTTATCGTCTCCAGTTGTAGAACAAATGGGTGAGGATTTGCCCTTTTGGCTTTGAGCATGAGATGAATTTGTTTCTGAATTCTGGTGTGGCATTACATCTTCTTCTAGCCCAAGAAGGGCTAAATCTGAGGGCGACATTGCCTCACCTATGACTGCTGCTAAGAGAGTATAAGGTTCTAATCTATCTGAAATCTTGTCTTTTGTAGCAGCTGGAATCACCACAGAACTCTGATCTACTGGAGCATCAGCACTCTCCTCACGACTTTGTGAAGTTTCTGTTTCTGTTGTTTTTTCAATGGAGGTTTCTTCATTACTAAATGCAAGTGAAGACTCAGCAGGTTTGTCACCATCCAGGGAACTAGCGTCAGGGGCACAGTTTGGAACACTAACTTTATCCACAGGCTTACTTATAACGTGCACGTCAGAGGCTCCAGCTGTGCCAATATCAGAGTTCTCAAATCTTTCCTTTGTACTTTCCCCTACTTCAAGCACATTCTTTTGAACAGTGGCATCTGGATTCATGAGCCCATGTTCCATTTCCCCTGCAGTCTCTGGGGTACTGACATTTGTTGTTGAAATGCCTCCCAGTTCACCTCCAGAGGAATACTGGGCTGTGCCTGGCTCCATAACCAAGTCTCTCTGCAGCACAGCATCTCCACTGCTCAGGGAGTCCTGGTCTGTGGGCATTCTAGATTTTGTTCCAGTTTCTTCACTTCTGTTTCCACAGGACAAAACGCATTCCGTGCCCTTTACTCCACAATCAGGCAACCTCTGAAGGCAGCTGTCTTGATCAGATACAGTTCCAGAGTCCACAATAGGTGCTGGCTCCACCTCTTCCCCTTTTCTTTCCACACCTTTATTTTTCTTCCTACAGGAATGGTCTGTATTCTCCTCCTCAACTATGCTTGACAAATCACAGGGACTTTCAGTCTGTGCAATAGGGCTCCCTGGGCAGCACTGAGTGCTCTCGCTCTCTTCAGAAGAAGAAAGTCGCTGAGGGTCCGTGGGCTCTGGTGCACAGGGAAGAAACTGGCCATCTGTCTCTGGGGCACTGGAAGGATCCTGTGCCATCACTATTAAGGGCACAAGATTGTCCATCTGCTTGAGGTTTGTTTTCTAGGAGGAAATGAAATACACTTTTAAAAAACTGCTCGTAGGAGAACATGTCACTGACACCTCTGAGCAAAAATCCTGTTGTACAGAATTCACTTCCATTCTGGCCCTTCTAAGGTCACATGATAAGCTAATCTAAAATAATACAAATAACTTTCCTCTTATTTCTGATACTACTTTCCTCTCATATCTGCCTATACACTGAGATGTTCAAAATGGATTAGGATATATGAAATATCTATTTTCTAAATTTTGAACTTATTTTAGGAAGTAGATTAAAATTGAGTCTCAAAAACCTTATTTTTAAAAAGCTCAGTGAATATCTTCAAATGAGTCGCTAACATTAAGGTGGGATCCCTCATTCTGAGGCCAGGCTGGAGTGCAGTGGTGTGATCATAGTTTACTGTAGCGTTGAACTCCTGGACTCAAGTGACCCTGTGCCTCAGCCTCTTGAGTAGCTAGGACTACAGGTGTGCACCACTGCACTTGGCTAATTGTTTTATTTTTTGTAGAGATGGTGTCTCACTATGTTGCCCAGGCTGTTCTCCAACTCCTGAGCCTACAGGATCCTCCTACCTTGGCCTCCCAAAGTGCTGGGATTATAGAGCGTGAGTCACTGTGTCCCACCTGTAATTTTCATTGTCTTCAGTGGGGCAGAGCCTATTTCCGCCCTGCCTCATATATACAAATAAAAACAAATCCTAGCTCTTTTCTATTACAAGGTGCAGCCAATGCTCCTGTGCCGTAAACATTTACTGAGGAGTTCAGTGTCCTTTAATCCCCAAAATATGTTCCAACCAATCTAACTTAACCATTGAGTTATGGGGTCATAATTTCAGGAACAGTGGCATGGCAGATATTCTTTTACCTTTTGATAAAACCAGAACATACTAAATATAAAATAAATGAGAACATATACCTATATACTGTCAGAGTATGTTATAGATACTATATGTAATCTCAAAAATGGATTTTGCAACTTTAAAGTATTTTAAAAATATAAACAGATACAACCAACAGCATGGGAATGATTAAGAAAATCATGGTTCATAAAACTGATGGAAGAAATACCACCCATTATTAACTATGAGGACCATATTGCAATTAGAAAAAAATTATTAATCTAAGTTTATAAACATGCAAAAATCCCATGTGCATGCAGCAAGGTTTAGGAAAAACGGAGAAAAACAAATACAGGTGATCTTTAGTGAATTTACCTTCATATCAAAATTTCAAAAATTCTTACAAAAATACTATTTTCTCAACCCCTAAAATCTATTTTTCCAAACATCTGGTTTGCTTGCCACTCACTACTTGATCTACTGCAATAATACGCATATCTACTGCCATCCATCCTCTCATTCATCTACTCATTCAGTGAATATATTGGGCACTTACAGGATTCCATCATCAGACCATTCCTATCTACCTGCTGAGTCTACTGTAAAAGTTTATACATACAAGTATAAAATGTGTCATGCTTGTCAAAGTCTTTCTATTAGAGTTGTACAAGTAAAATGGACTTTCACTAAAAGCTTCTGTGTTAGGTTCCTTAAGAGTATTCAAAATTGGCTTATTTCCAATCCTGCTGAGAGTACGACAGTGTCCTAAAAATCAGGAAATGAAGTCATTAAATTTAATAAACAGTAAACATTATAAAACAGAAATCTGGAGAAACAGTAGTGTTGCCTGAAGAAAGTAACACATGTATGTTCCCACAGTTTTAATTTCTCGTATTTGGCTGCCAACCATTCCCATATCTTGGCAGGCAGCTTTGGTACCTGCAAAACTGTATTTTCAAGTGGACCATTCACCTAGTAAAAAGAGCTCTAAGGAAAAATCTGATTGCCCAGAAGTCCACTCAGAGAAAAATGAAATGTCACCTGCTCTGAAACAAACACAATTCTAAAACACAAAAGTGGGAGCATCACATAATCTTATGGAATTTCTTGGCTTGCTGGTCTCAAATAATGCATGCTCCCAAAGAAGCCTCTGGCATTGAGCTGACCTTAAATGAAATTATTGTCAAGTGGTTTCCAAATCAAATCAGCTCTGAAATAAACTAGGTGGAAAAATTACCTAAACATAGCCTTTCAGATGTTATGGCCAAGAGAGATGTACACGTATGACGTTTATATTATTCGTAATAAATGCTAACAGGTAGTCTGTAATGTTTTTATGTCTGGCAACAACTTTATCTTGAAGACTTGAGTGGATTATAAAATCTTTTCCTTTTTTTAGTGATCTTTGTATCATGCAACTATTGATTTAAATATAGTAATACTATATTCAAATGGTACATATCATCGTTCACTAAAATAATTATAAAAATACTCCTGATTAAATTTGGTTCTTGTTCTTTGGCAACAATCTCAGAAACTGTTTTGCTTCTTTCATTTTGTAAAGTTAAGCCAAACACAGACAAATATCCTTTCATGCCAGGATAATTTAATTCTAGTTGTTGCATATTTCTGTACCTGAAATGTGTGTCTTTCATTATTCCCAAAACCAATGAAAAAAACCTCTCAGTCCCCTTACTGCTACAACCTTAATGCTAGCTCTGATCTGTAAGTGGTAACATTTAATACTGCTAACACTGCTTTACAGCTCTCACAATCTTTGGGGAAAGTCTTTCTTTTTCTGTTTTTGAGACAAGGTCTTGCTCTGTCACCCAGACAGGAGTGCAGTGGTGTCATCTCAGCTCACTGCAGCCTCTGCCTCCTAGGCTCACTCAATCTGCCTGCCTCAGACCCCCGAGTAGCTGGGACTATAGGCATACACTACCATGCCCAGCTAATTTCTGTAGAGCCAGAGTTTCTCCATGTTGCCCAGGCTAGTCTCAAACTTCTGAGCTCAAGTGATCCACCTGCGTCGGCCTTCCAAAGTGCTGGGATTACAGGCATGCGCCACTGTGCCTGGCCAGGAAAGTATTTTTATGTTCTAATTATATCAAGGTTCACTGGAGGAGGGCGGGGACACACATACAAAACACACACATGCACATGCACACACTTAAAAATAAAAGCTTTCTGACTTACCATTAGTTGCTGCTGGATGTTCATAAGTCTAAAAATGTGTCCAGTGCAACTGTCTCCAGGAAATGGGTGTTCAGGTGATTCAGACTCAGAGGTTAATGTATAGATGTCCAACTCTCGATGATGCCTCACAGAACAGTCTCCACACGGTATTTCATAGGATAAACTGCTCCAGGAGTCTGGTTCTCCAGCATTCTCCCTACACGCAAGCAATCTCTGGTTAATGTATATATATTCTGCCTCCCAGACATAGGCTTGACCTTCTAGGTCTTACTTCATATTTCTAACCTGATTGTTCTGTGAGGTTCAGCAGCAAAAATTAGTATATATACCTCCCAAATGATTCAGGCATATAACTAATAGCTCCATCCTCCTCACAAGAGACCACAAACGGGTTAAATGAAAACTGCAGGACTCCTAGCCCTAACAAAGTTCTTTAGATCAAGATAAAGAGATGTCTGAGATTTAATAATAGTTAATACTATGCTAACAACCAAGTAATGAGGAAGTGCCAGGAAGATGGTTTTAGCATGATCTTCAACAAAATCAAGGCTTATTAAGAGTTGTTCCGTTGATGGGTGCAGCACACCAACATGGCACAAGTATACATATGTAACAAACCTGCACGTTATGCACATGTACCCTAGAACTTAAAGTACAATAAAAAATAAATAAATAAATAAATAAAAGAGGTGTTCTTAAAATAAATTAGACCATATGCTAACTACAGTCGATGATAATGGGAAGAGAAGAACCACTCACTCCAACCCTTATAAGGGCACTCCAACTTTTCTAACAATAGGTGCAGAAAACACCCTCAAGATTATTGAAGTCAATTACACAAAGAAAAACTGTTAAGATGACATATTGTTCAACACTTGTCAATATAATTATCATATCTTATTTGGAATAAAGCACTTGGTTCCAAGAACTTAAACTTTGTAAAATTTAAAAAACAAGCAAGTTTGCTCAACTCATATCATTATAAACATATATAACAACTTTCCACCATGATATGCCAACTGATTTGAACGAGGCAAGTGGGTTTCTCCTCTAAAGGCTACAGCACCTCCGATTCCACTCTTGCTTCCAGAAGGCATACCCATGCCCGTAATGCCTGCTGTGATACAATACATAATCTGTGCTGTTTTTACAGCAGATGAAAGAATCTTGGGGCATACAATCAACAGGGATGAGGCACACAACGATACCCCACACAATCTCATATTACTTAACTACTGTATCTGAGCATGCATTTCAAGTGTTAAGCACCCTCTTCTACATTCAGCACAAATGTAAATGTCTGAAGCCCTAACTGTGGGTGTCACTATTCTTTCTCATTAGCTTGATACACAGTACGCTATACAGAGTTAGAGATTTCTGGGGACAAAATTTTATTTCCCAGCTATATGATGCTAGACAAATTTCTTAACTTTTCGGAGCCTTAATTTCATAATATGCAAACACAGATATTATAATCTAAGCATTGTTTTGAGAATTAGAGAAAATGTGCATTAAAAAACTACATCTATGGTGTTTGGCACAGAGAAGTCACACACGGATACTGCCTATTCTTCCTCCTCCAACTCTTTCATTCGTTTAAAAATAATTCCTAGTAAGCCTTCCCTTTTAAAAAGTAGAAAAACATTTCTACTTTTTTCTATTTTTCTACTTTTATCAGAAAATCCTGTTTTCTCTGAAAGCTTTAAACATAATGAAAACACTCCTCAAACAGCATTCTGATGAGGTTCCTAGCAGCTCAAAGATCAGACACTATAATAGATGATGCTTTCCATCAACCCTTTCCTCCTTATCTGAAATGTTATTTTTCCTTTCCTTACAACATTAACACCTTTGAACATCCCATATCACATCATATTTTATTTATTTTTAAGATGGAGTCCTGCTCTGTCGACCAGGTTGGAATGCAGTGATGTGATCTTGGCTCACTGCAACCTCTAACTCCCAGGTTCATGCAATTCTCCTGCCTCAGCCTCCTGAGAAGATGGAATTACAGGCACGTCCCACCATGCCCAGCAAATTTTTTTTGTATTTTTAGTAGAGGGGTTTTGTCACATTGGCCAGGCTGGTCTTGAACTGCTGACCTCAGGTGATCCACCTACCTTGGCCTCCCAACCTATATCACAGTTATTATAATCTCACCAAAGCAAACAATAGATTGGTAAAGTATCCCTGAGATTCTGGGAGGAAGGTTATATTTGAGATCATTACCATGTTTTGAAATTAAATTACCATGTTTTGAAACTAAAGATGTAAGAAATTACAGACATGCTATCTAGCCACTGAAAAACATGAGAAAGATTACTTCAACTGTCTCTCCAGAGTTTTTTCTACTAAGTCACACCTGTCTGTCATTAACAGTTCACCTGAGACTAATTGGAATTTTAAAGCTAAAAATATGCTACAGTGGCAGCCATAAAAAAGGATGCGTTCATGTCCTTTGCAGAGAAATGGATGAAGCTGGAAACCATCACTCTCAGCAAACTAACACAGGAACAGAAAACCAAACACCACATGTTCTCACTCGTAAGTGGGAGTTGACCAATGAGAACACATGGACACAGGGAGGGGAACATCACACACCCGGGCCTGTCGGAGGGTCAGGGGCTAGGGAAGGGAGCGCATTAGGAGAAACACCTAACATAGATCACGGGTTGATGGGTGCAGCAAACCACCATGGCACGTGTATACCTATGTAACAAGCCTGCACGTTCTGCCCATGTATCCCAGAACTTAAAGCATAATAATAATATTTTAAAAACTTAAAAAAAAATATGCTACAGTGGAAAACCTATAAAGCAATGGAAAATCATGTACTGGCTGAGGGTAATGACAATTAAGTGTACTCCAAAAAACTACAATTACAATTTCCATGCCCAAGAGCTCCCCAAAAGCAGCTTAAAATAAGAATGGCATATGCTATACTAGATGTTTTACATATTTTACTAAGCTGCTATACTCTGAGTAAAATGACCTCAAATAGAAAAGCACTTGTAAAATACTCTCGACGGTTCAAATAAATGACCCAAGAAGTCAAACAGCAGGGAAAAAACTTCTATATCAATTCAGCCTTCAAGCCTACACTGACATAGTCACTAACATGCCTTACTGTGTGGCAGACATTAGTGGCATATCTGCTTAATCAAATTATCACATACAGCCATATTCCAACAAAAAAGATCTCTAAAAACAAAAACAGCTTTATATACCACCACTGAGCATGACCCAAATATAACAAGATTAGAGGGCACTGTTTGCCAAGGCAGGGGCGATTAAAAAGTGATACAGTCCATTCTCTGCGAAATGGAGTATTCTACCAACCTTACTACTATTAATACTCAAATTGTTCCATTTATAATATCTAAATCTTAGAAAATCCCTTTCTCTAACCACAGCCTACTTACCTTCTACCTCTCCCACTCTCACCTTCCACAGGAATGCGCTTTTGTTGTCACAACTGCCTTCAGATACTAACCTTTCAATCTCCCAATTCATGCCCCTGGGGATTTCTGTTGCTTCCTCATCCCTCTAGATACTAAAGATCAGTCATTGCAATTATTTTTTCACTGACTTCCATGAATATCTGTTGCTACTGACACTCTTCCAAACTCATTTCACCTCCAGGTCTGGCTAAGTCCCATCATCCATTCATTTAGCAAGTATGTATGTGCCAGGCACTATTTAAGGTGCTGGTGACACAAACCAAAATCCCTGTTCTGTTGAACAAGGGGGACAACAGCAATCAAGATGAATAAGTAAAACACCCAGAAGATAGCAAGTGCTATGGAGATTAAAGCAGGATTGAAGGTTGCGATTTTAAATGTGGTGTATCAAAGGAGGCCTCATTAATGTGACATTTCAGAAAATACATTTCATGCTCTGTGTTACCACTGTATAAAACCTTTACTGGGTCCACCAGTAAAATCTGGCAAAACTCTATGCATAAGAATGTTTACTGCAACTTTTGGCATAACTTCATTAAAAACTGGAAGCAACCTAACCAGTCAGTTACTGGAGGGGAACATCACACACCCAGGCCTGTCGAAGGGTCAGGGGCTAGGGAAGGGGGAGCATTAGGAGAAACACCTAACATAGTGTTTCAATTGGTAAATTGAAGAAGAGATCTATAGACTATTATGTAGCCATTAAAAATAACTGAAATAACCAGTCAGTTACTGCAGCGCTAATTGTTAATTAAAGAACAGATCTATAGGCTATTACGTAGCCATTAAAAATAACTGAAATAAAAATAACATTGAAATAACATTGAAATAACATTGAAATCTACAAAGTTCTGTGAAATAGCAAAATAAAAAGTAAAAAAATGTACATAAGTCTCGGCCGTAAAACACACAAATATAAAAAGCATCAGTGTGGTTGAGATGTATATTTTACTAATATTTTTAATAATTGCTTCAAAAGTCCCACTCAGCCAGGCCTCATTGCTGCTCAGTAATCCTTTTACTCACCTGTATACTAATCTTCCCCCGCTGGGACTGTTTAAAGTTTATATAATTTCATCTAATGCCAAACATTAACTTTGCCTACCTCATTCTCAAAAGACCTTTTCTCCTTTCTTAGTGATAAGCCTGAGACCATCTAATGTAAACCAAAACAACCATCATTACAAAAAAAAACAAACCACACACACAATGCATTTCCCCATCCTCTCCAACTTCAGGATACCCACCTTCCAGACAAAAGTTTTGCTCTGTTTCCTCCTGCCCTCCTTGGGTCCCTGCTTCAGTAAATCATCCCCTGGCTGCCTACGGTTTTCCACCCACTTCTGGACTAGTTCCTTCCCAACTCCAGCAGTAGCAATTCTTATTCAACCCTGTCCATCAGTTCTCACCCAAGGAATATGGCCCCCAGGGAACATTTGACAATATCTGGAGACATCTTTGGTTGTCACAACTCAGTAGGAGTTGTAGGGGTGGGTCCTACAATGCACAGGACTGCTCCCTACAACAAAGAATTATCAGGTCCAAACTCGGTAGTGCTAGAGTCGATGAACCCTGCTGAACCCAATGAACCATGTTCTGTCTTCCTCTTCCTCTTTCCTTCAAAAGAGGTAGACCTCCTTTCCAGTCATTTCAACTTTTTTTTTTTTTTTTTTTTTTTTTTTGAGACGGAGTCTCGCTCTGCCACCCAGGCTGGAGTGCAGTGGCCGGATCTCAGCTCACTGCAAGCTCCGCCTCCTGGGTTTACGCCATTCTCCTGCCTCACCCTCCGGAGTAGCTGGGACTACAGGCACCCGCCACCTCGCCCGGCTAGTTTTTTGTATTTTTTAGTAGAGACGGGGTTTCACCATATTAGCCAGGATGGTATCGATCTCCTGACCTCGTGATCTGCCAGTCTCGGCCTCCCAAAGTGCTGGGATTACAGGCTTGAGCCACCGCGCCCAGGCTTATTTCAACATTTTAAGGCTTTGTGATCTGGTTCCTACTCACTGTGGTTTTTATTTTTTGAGATGGAGTCTCATTCTGTCATCCAGGCTGAAGTGTAATGGTGCGATCCTGGCTCTCCACAACCTCTGTCTCCCGGGTTCAAGAGATTCTCCTGCCTCAGCCTCCCGAGTAGCTGGGATTACAGGGTATGCACCACCACACTTGGCTAATGTTTGTATTTTTAGTAGAGACGGGGTTTCGCCATGTTGGCCAGGCTGGTCTTGAACTCCTGACCTCAGGTGATCCATCCTCCTCTACCTCCTAAAGTTCTGGAATTACAAGAATCAGCCACCACACTCGGCCTCCTACTTATGCTGAACACTACTAAAACTTTGTGACAGGTTTCCAGTGATAAGTAAATCTCAAAACCCAGTGGCCTTTCTTTATCCCTGTCAACCCTGAGTTTTGCAGAATTTAAAAATGTTGACCTGGCTGGGTGTGGTGGCTCAAAGTTGTAATCCCAGCACTTTGGAAGGCCGAGGCAGGCAGATCACCTGAGGTCAGGAGATTGAGACCATCCTAGCTAACACTATGAAACCCCGTCTCTACCAAAAAAATATAAAAAGGCCGGGCGCGGTGGCTCAAGCCTGTAATCCCAGCACTTTGGGAGGCCGAGACTGGCAGATCACGAGGTCAGGAGATCGATACCATCCTGGCTAATATGGTGAAACCCCGTCTCTACTAAAAAATACAAAAAACTAGCCGGGCGAGGTGGCGGGCGCCTGTAGTCCCAGCGACTCTGAGGCAGGAGAATGGCGTAAACCCGGGAGGCAGAGCTTCCAGTGAGCTGAGATCCGGCCACTGCACTCCAGCCCGGGCGAGAGCGAGACTCCGTCTCAAAAAAAAAAAAAAAAAAAATTAGCCGGGTGTGGTGGCATGCACCTGTAATCCCAGCAACTCGGGAGGCTGAGGCAGAAGAATCACTTGAACCCAGGAGGCGAAGGTTGCAGTGAGTTGAGATTGCGCCACTGCACTCCAGCCTGGGCGAAAGAGTGAGACTCCGCCTCAAACAAAAAAAAAAAAGTCAGTCATTTTCTTTTTTCTAATTACTCCCAACTAAAACTTTGTTTTAATGGTCTAGCCTCATAAACTAATATTAGAAGACCATTCAATGAAATGTTTACTGAACACCTACTAAGTGGTAGGCACTATGCTAGAGGTTAGAGCTACAAAGATATATGACATCTGCCTCAACATTAATGTCTCAACATTAATTACTGTTAGCCACAGTTTGGCCCCCTGAAGTTATTGTTACCTTCACAGATGCAAAAAAGCAGGAAAGAATGTATTAGGAATTTTACCGTTATATGTGTGGCACTATATTTATGCACTAAATATAGCATATTTCATCAAAATTAAGATGCTATTACTTGTAAAGCCATCATCATCTTATGTACTACTAAAGCAAAAAACTGTTGCAAATTAAATTATGATAAAATGGTATAACAGCATTGATCAAAATGTACCTGATTTCACAATTGGAAAGATGCACATTTGAAGACACTGTAACAGAGTATAAATAAAGTGAATTGTCTCTCTGAAGCACTGGTACTCATAGTACAAACAGTTGACAGGAACCATTAGTACCAGCATCATCTGCTTCACAGTATGCTCTGTTTAACTTAATGTTACCATGCACCAATGTTACCATGAACCTATGTTCCCAAAGCATGCAACCAATGGACAGCAAACACCTGTGAAAAAAGGAGCTCACAGGCTTTATACAGAGCTGCAAGGAACCTCAGGAGACCATGGCTTGGTACAATTTCTTTCTTTTTTGTGTGTGTGTGTGTTTTTTTTGTTTTTTTTTTTTTTTGTTTTTTTTTTATATTTTAAGTTCTAGGGTACATGTGCATAACGTGCAGGTTTGCTACATATGTATATTTGTGCCATGTTGGTGTGCTGCACCCATCAACTCGTCAGCACCCATCAATTCATCATTTGTATCAGGTATAACTCCCAGTGCAATCCCTCCCCCCTCAGCCCTCCCCATGATAGGCCCTGGTGTGCGATGTTCCCCTTCCCGAGTCCAGGTGATCTCATTGTTCAGTTCCCACCTATGAGTGAGAACATGCGGTGTTTGGTTTTCTCTTCTTGTGATAGTTTGCTAAGAATGATGGTTTCCAGCTGCATCCATGTCCCTACAAAGGACGCAAACTCATCCTTTTTTATGACTGCATAGCATTCCATGGTGTAAATGTGCCACATTTTCTTAATCCAGTCTGTCACAGATGCACATTTGGGTTGATTCCAAGTCTTTGCTATTGTGAATAGTGCGGCAATAAACATACGTGTGCATGTGTCTTTATAGCAGCATGATTTATAATCCTTTGGGTATATACCCAGTAGTGGGATGGCTGGGTCATATGGTACATCTAGTTCTAGATCCTTGAGGAATTGCCATGCTGTTTTCCATAATGGTTGAACTAGTTTATAATGCCACCAACAGTGTAAAAGTGTTCCTATTTCTCCACATCCTCTCCAACACCTGTTGTTTCCTGACTTTTTAAAGATTGCCATTCTAACTGGTGTGAGATGGTATCTCATTGTGGTTTTGATTTGCATTTCTCTGATGGCCAGTGATGATGAGCATTTTTTCATGTGTCTGTTGGCTGTATGAATGTCTTCTTTTGAGAAATGTCTGTTCATATCCTTTGCCCACTTTTTGATGGGGTTGTTTGTTTTTTTCTTATATATTTGTTTGAGTTCTTTGTAGATTCTGGATATTAGCCCTTTGTCAGACGAGTAGATTGCAAAAATTTTCTCCCATTCTGTAGGTTGCCTGTTCACTCTGATGGTAGTTTCTTTTGCTGTGCAGAAGCTCTTTAGTTTAATTAGATCCCATTTGTCAATTTTGGCTTTTGCTGCCGTTGCTTTTGGTGTTTTAGACATGAAGTCCTTGCCCATGCCTATGTCCTGAATGGTACTACCTAGGTTTTCTTCTAGGGTTTTTATGGTATTAGGCCTAACATTTAAGTCTCTAATCCATCTTGAATTAATCTTCGTATAAGGAGTAAGGAAAAGATCCAGTTTCAGCTTTCTACTTATGGCTAGCCAATTTTCCCAGCACCATTTATTAAATAGGGAATCTTTTCCCCATTTCTTGTTTCTCTCAGGTTTGTCAAAGATCAGATGGCTGTAGATGTGTGGTATTATTTCTGAGGACTCTATTCTGTTCCATTGGTCTATATCTCTGTTTTGGTACCAGTACCATGCTGTTTTGGTTACTGTAGCCTTGTAGTATAGTTTGAAGTCAGGTAGCGTGACGCCTCCAGCTTTGTCCTTTTGACTTAGGATTGTCTTGGCAATGCGGGCTCTTTTTTGGTTCCATATGAACTTTAAAGCAGTTTTTTCCAAGTCTGTGAAGAAACTCATTGGTAGCTTGATGGGGATGGCATTGAATCTATAAATAACCTTGGGCAGTATGGCCATTTTCACGATATTGATTCTTCCTATCCATGAGCATGGTATGTTCTTCCATTTGTTTGTGTCCTCTTTGATTTCACTGAGCAGTGGTTTGTAGTTCTCCTTGAAGAGGTCCTTTACATCCCTTGTAAGTTGGATTCCTAGGTATTTTATTCTCTTTGAAGCAATTGTGAATGGAAGTTCATTCCTGATTTGGCTCTCTGTTTGTCTGTTACTGGTATATAAGAATGCTTGCGATTTTTGCACATTAATTTTGTATCCGGAGACTTTGCTGAAGTTGCTTAGCAGCTTAAGGAGATTTTGGGCTGAGACAATGGGGTTTTCTAAATATACAATCATGTCATCTGCAAACAGGGACAATTTGACTTCTTCTTTTCCTAACTGAATACCCTTGATTTCTTTCTCTTGCCTGATTGCCCTAGCCAGAACTTCCAACACGATGTTGAATAGGAGTGGTGACAGAGGGCATCCCTGTCTTGTGCCAGTTTTCAAAGGGAATTTTTCCAGTTTTTGCCCATTCAGTATGATATTGGCTGTGGGTTTGTCATAAATAGCTCTTATTATTTTGAGGTACGTTCCATCAATACCGAATTTATTGAGCGTTTTTAGCATGAAGGGCTGTTGAATTTTGTCAAAAGCCTTTTCTGCATCTATTGAGATAATCATGTGGTTCTTGTCTTTGGTTCTGTTTATATGCTGGATTACATTTATTGATTTGCGAATGTTGAACCAGCCTTGCATCCCAGGGATGAAGCCCACTTGATCATGGTGGACAAGCTTTTTGATGTGCTGCTGAATCCGGTTTGCCAGTATTTTATTGAGGATTTTTGCATCGATGTTCATCAGGGATATTGGTCTAAAATTCTCTTTTTTTGTTGTGTCTCTGCCAGGCTTTGGTATCAGGATGATGTTGGCCTCATAAAATGAGTTAGGGAGGATTCCCTCTTTTTCTATTGATTGGAATAGTTTCAGAAGGAATGGTACCAGCTCCTCCTTGTACCTCTGGTAGAATTCAGCTGTGAATCCATCTGGTCCTGGACTTTTTTTGGTTGGTAGGCTATTAATTATTGCCTCAATTTCAGAGCCTGCTATTGGTCTATTCAGGGATTCAGCTTCTTCCTGGTTTAGTCTTGGAAGAGTGTAAGTGTCCAGGAAATTATCCATTTCTTCTAGATTTTCTAGTTGATTTGCGTAGAGGTGCTTATAGTATTCTCTGATGGTAGTTTGTATTTCTGTGGGGTCGGTGGTGATATCCCCTTTATCATTTTTTATTGCGTCTATTTGATTCCTCTCTCTCTTCTTCTTTATTAGTCTTGCTAGCTGTCTGTCAATTTTGTTGATCTTTTCAAAAAACCAACTCCTGGATTCATTGATTTTTTGGAGGGTTTTTTGTGTCTCTATCTCCTTCAGTTCTGCTCTGATCTTAGTTATTTCTTGCCTTCTGCTAGCTTTTGAATGTGTTTGCTCTTGCCTCTCTAGTTCTTTTAATTGTGATGTTAGAGTGTCAATTTTAGATCTTTCCTGATTTCTCTTGTGGGCATTTAGTGCTATAAATTTCCCTCTACACACTGCTTTAAATGTGTCCCAGAGATTCTGGTATGTTGTATCTTTGTTCTCATTGGTTTCAAAGAACATCTTTATTTCCGCTTTCATTTCATTATGTACCCAGTAGTCATTCAGGAGCAGGTTGTTCAGTTTCCATGTAGTTGAGCGGTTTTGATTGAGTTTCTTAGTCCTGAGTTCTAGTTTGATTGCACTGTGGTCTGAGAGACAGTTTGTTATAATTTCTGTTCTTTTACATTTGCTGAGGAGTGCTTTACTTCCAATTATGTGGTCAACTTTGGAATAAGTGCGATGTGGTGCTGAGAAGAATGTATATTCTGTTGATTTGGGGTGGAGAGTTCTATAGATGTCTATTAGGTCCGCTTGGTGCAGAGATGAGTTCAATTCCTGGATATCCTTGTTAACGTTCTGTCTCAATCTGTCTAATGTTGACAGTGGAGTGTTGAAGTCTCCCATTATTATTGTATGGGAGTCTAAGTCTCTTTGTAAGTCTCTAAGGACTTGCTTTATGAATCTGGGTGCTCCTGTATTGGGTGCATATATATTTAGGATAGTTAGCTCTTCCTGTTGAATTGATCCCTTTACCATTATGTAATGGCCTTCTTTGTCTCTTTTGATCTTTGATGGTTTAAAGTCTGTTTTATCAGAGACTAGGATTGCAACCCCTGCTTTTTTTTGTTCTCCATTTGCTTGGTAGATCTTCCTCCATCCCTTCATTTTGAGCCTATGTATGTCTCTGCATGTGAGATGGGTCTCCTGAATACAGCAGACTGATGGGTCTTGACTCTTTATCCAGTTTGCCAGTCTGTGTCTTTTAATTGGAGCATTTAGTCCATTTACATTTAAGGTTAATATTGTTATGTGTGAACTTGATCCTGCCATTATGATATTAACTGGTTATTTTGCTCGTTAGTTGATGCAGTTTCTTCCTAGCCTTGATGGTCTTTACATTTTGGCATGTTTTTGCAATGGCTGCTACCGGTTGTTCCTTTCCATGTTTAGGGCTTCCTTCAGGGTCTCTTGTAAGGCAGGCCTGGTGGTGACAAAATCTCTATAAGCATTTGCTTATCGGTAAAGGATTTTATTTCTCCTTCACTGATGAAACTTAGTTTGGCTGGATATGAAATTCTGCGTTTAAAATTCTTTTCTTTAAGAATGTTGAATATTGGCCCCCACTCTCTTCTGGCTTGTAGAGTTTCTGCCGAGAGATCTGCTGTTAGTCTGATGGGCTTCCCTTTGTGGGTAACCCGACCTTTCTCTCTGGCTGCCCTTAAGATTCTTTCCTTCATTTCAACTTTGGTGAATCTGGCAATTATGTGTCTTGGAGCTGCTCTTCTCGAGGAGTATCTTTGTGGCGTTCTCTGTATTTCCTGAATTTGAATGTTGGCCTGCCCTACTAGGTTGGGGAAGTTCTCCTGGATGATATCCTGAAGAGTGTTTTCCAACTTGGTTCCATTTTCCCCCTCACTTTCAGGCACCCCAATCAGACGTAGATTTGGTCTTTTTACATAATCCCATACTTCTTGCAGGCTTTGTTCATTTCTTTTTCTTCTTTTTTCTTTTGGTTTCTCTTCTCGCTTCATTTCATTCATTTGATCCTCAATCGCTGATACTCTTTCTTCCAGTTGATCGAGTCGGTTACTGAAGCTTGTGCATTTGTCACGTATTTCTCGTGTCATGGTTTTCATCTCTGTCATTTCGTTTATGACCTTCTCTGCATTAATTAGTCTAGCTGTCAATTCTTCCACTCTTTTTTCAAGATTTTTAGTTTCTTTGCGCTGGGTACGTAATTCCTCCTTTAGCTCTGAGAAGTTTGATGGACTGAAGCCTTTTTCTCTCATCTCATCAAAGTCATTCTCTGACCAGCTTCGTTCCGTTGCTGGCGATGGGCTGCGCTCCTTTGCAGGGGGAGATGCGCTCTTATTTTTTGAATTTCCAGCTTTTCTGCACTGCTTTTTCCCCATCTTTGTGGTTTTATCTGCCTCTGGTCTTTGATGATGGTGACGTACTGATGGGGTTTTGGTATAGGTGTCCTTCCTGTTTGATAGTTTTCCTTCTAACAGTCAGGACCCTCAGCTGCAGGTCTGTTGGAGATTGCTTGAGGTCCACTCCAGACCCTGTTTGCCTGGGTATCAGCAGCAGAGGTTGCAGAAGATAGAATATTGCTGAACAGCGAGTGTACCTGTCTGATTCTTACTTTGGAAGCTTCCTCTCAGGGGTGTACTCCACCCTGTGAGGTGTGGGGTGTCAGACTGCCCCTAGTGGGGGATGTCTCCCAGTTAGGCTACTCAGGGGTCAGGGACCCACTTGAGCAGGCAGTCTGTACCTTCTCAGATCTCAACCTCCGTGTTGGGAGATCCACTGCTTTCTTCAAAGCTGTCAGACAGAGTCATTTGCGTCTGCAGAGGCTTCTGCTACTTTTGTTGTTGTTGTTGTTAACTGTGCCCTGTCCCCAGAGGTGGAGTCTACAGAGACAGGCAGGTTTCCTTGAGCTGCTATGAGCTCCACCCAGTTCGAGCTTCCCAGCGGCTTTGTTTACCTACTTAAGCCTCAGCAATGGCGGGCGCCCCTCCCCCAGCATCGCTGCTGCCTTGCCGTTAGATCGCAGACTGCTGTGCTAGCAATGAGGGAGGCTCCGTGGGCGTGGGACCCTCCCGGCCACGTGTGGGATATAATCTCCTGGTGTGCCCGTTTGCTTAAAGCGCAGTATTGGGGTGGGAGTTACCCGATTTTCCAGGTGTTGTGTGTCTCAGTTCCCCTGGCTAGGAAAAGGGATTCCCTTCCCCCTTGCGCTTCCCAGGTGAGGCGATGCCTCGCCCTGCTTCAGCTCTCGCTGGTTGGGCTGCAGCAACTGACCAGCACCGATTGTCCGGCACTCCCTAGTGAGATGACCCCAGTACCTCAGTTGAAAATGCAGAAATCACCGGTCTTCTCTGTCGCTCGCGCTGGGAGTTGGAGACTGGAGCTGTTCCTATTCAGCCATCTTGCTCCGCCCCCCCGGTACAATTTCACAGATACAACTAAGACACTAGTTTTCAAACTTTTAAGTAGCTGTATGTTTTCAGATAAAATCATATGCAGAAATAGAGTGGCTATGTGTGACAGGGCCAGTAGAGGGAAGGCAAGGCAAAGCCCTGCTCTCTCTCTGTCCACCCTCCTTCTTAGGTGAACTGTGAGGTCCATACCTAGAACCCTGGGTGTATCTGAATGCTCTATAATTCTAGCACAGATTTTCTTTATGTACAACTACCACATTTCCATTTTAAATCCATCTTCCGCATTCAGTCCCTTTAGACTTGTAAAATAACTACTCAACATTCTCTTAATTGGAAGCCCTTCCTACGTCTACAGTTGGTAATTAAGTTGTCCATCAGCCTTGTGTTTCTGCCATAAAGAGGACTATGGCTGGGTATCTAAAATTTACCTTGAAAAATGTGAACAAAGATTATATTGTAACCACATCAGGTCTTGCAGGACAGGAAAGCATAACCACAAATGTACTAGAAATTCTGGTTGTTTCAGTTGGTGAATTAAGAGGCACCATAGCCTCAGCTGACACTTTAAAAAACAAAGACAAAAAACAAGTGAAAGAAAGA